>NC_030684.2:15806300-15829474 GCF_000004195.4 Xenopus tropicalis
AAAAGAGAGATAGCAGAAATAGGCAAGTCCACAGGGAGATAAGGCTCTGATACGGAGATTAGTCGCCGCGACAAGGCAACTTCCGCGATTTCAGGGAAATCCAGGGGCGCCACGTATGCATTCCCAGCGGCGATTTACATTTTTACCGGTGGGATGGCATTTTGGTGAGATTAGTCGCCGCGAACAGGGAAATTTGTTGCGGGCTAATCTCCCCATGTTCCAGAGCCCTAAAGGTGAAGACACACGGAGCTACTTAAGGCCCCATACATGGGCCGATCCGCTCGCTTTGGATTTCCGCAAATCGCCACGCGCGTATGCCATCCCACGGTGATATGATCCCCTGGTGAAAATGTAAATCACCGGTGGGATGGCATACGCGCGTGGCGATTTGCGGAAATCCAAAGCGAGCGGATCGGCCCATGTATGGGGCCTTAAGTAGCTCCGTGTGTCTTCACCCTTTAGGGCTCTGGAACATGGGAGATTAGTCGCCAACAAATTTCCCTGTTCGCGGCGACTAATCTCAAAATGCCATCCACCGGTGATTTACATTTTCACCAGTGGGATGTCATATCGGGGAGATTAGTCGCCTGCAACAAGGGAGATTTGTCGCGGGCGACTAATCTCCCCGTGTGCCACAGCTTAGTCTCTGCGATGTTTAACCTTTAAGTGCCAGCGAATTCGTCATTTCAGTTCCCCAGTGCCAGACGTTTTGTAAACATTCTGTGCTCTCTCAATGTAGGGGCTTTTACTGGGGCAGGGTTAAGTTTAGGTAGGCAAACTATATATTGTTTTTTCAGGAGAACCTGAGCTTTCCAAATATACCTGAGTTTTTGTGTATTTCCACTTCTGGAACAAGATTTAGAGCTTGAAATACAAAAAAAAAAAAGAAAAAATGCTATTTTTCATGATATAAGGATTTCTACAGAAACATATTTTTTTTGGACAAAAATTCAACTGATTTGGAAAGCCTCATGTCTCCGAACGTGCCAATACCTGATATGTATAGTTTAATTGAGATTTCTGACTTCTATAGATCAAAAACCCAGCAGTAAATTACTAAATTTTCAAAGCATTACAGCAGAATACAGCATACTTTACATTCCAAAGCCAAAAATCCTGGAATATTAGGTTTACCCCCCAGGAAACCATACATTTTTGAAAACTACAACATTCTGACGAATCCGAAAATGGGTAACTATGTCTTCCAACTCCTAAGTACAAACGGCAATGCTTTACTGAATTTAGCATTTTCTATAAAAAATTATGAAATTCTAAAAAATCACCTTAATCTCCCACATAAACATTAGGTACGAAGAAAACACACCCCTAAATATGAAAGCCAGGGGTCACTGAACAGTTTGATGCCCATTGTGCATAGGATCACCGATGTATCTGGAATTTAGAAGACCCCAAAAGGAAGTTAGTGGCATACAAATTGCCCAGGAGATCTCTTTAGCTACTGAAAATTCAACACATTTACTGCATTTTCTGTGGGGTAAAAACACAAAAAAAATACATTGACCCCCCAAAATCATATATTTTTGGAAAGTACACATTTGGACGAATTCAAAATTGGTACCCCATGTCTTTCTACTCCAAACTACTGAGTCGCAATTCTTTCCCAAATTGCCAGTTTTGATGAAATACCTAAAAATCACATCAAATCTACCACTTTCAAGCACCTTATCTCCCACATAACATTAGGTACCAAAAGAACACACCCTAAATATGAAAGCCAAGGGTCCGCTGAACAGTTTGATGCCCATTGTGCATAGGATCACCAATGTATCTGGCATTTAGAGACCCCATAAGGAAGTTAGTGCATACAAATTGCCCAGGAGATCTCTTTAGCTACTGAAAATTCAACACATTTACTGCATTTTCTGTGGGGTAAAAACACAAAAAATACATTGACCCCCAAAACCATATATTTTTGGAAAGTACACATTCGGGCGAATTCAAAATTAGTACCCATGTCTTTCTACTCCAAACTACAGAGTCGCAGTGCTTTCCCAAAATTGCTAGTTTTGGTGAAATACCTGAAAAACACATCAAATCTTCCACTATCAAGCACCTTATCTCCAACATAACATTAGGTACCAAGAAAACACACCCGAAATATGAAAGCCAAGGGTCCGCTGAACAGTTTGATGCCCATTGTGCATAGGATCAGCACTGTATCTGGCATTTAGAGACCCCATAAGGGACGTCAGTGCATAGAGATTGCCCAGGAGATCTCTTTAGCTACTGAAAATTCAACACATTTACTGCATTTTCTGTGGGGTAAAAACACAAAAAAATACATTGACCCCCAAAACCATATATTTTTGGAAAGTACACATTCGGGCGAATTCAAAATTGGTACCCATGTCTTTCTACTCCAAACTACAGAGTCGCAGTGCTTTCCAAAATTGCTAGTTTTGGTGAAATACCTGAAAAACACATCAAATCTTCCACTTTCAAGCACCTTATCTCCCACATAACATTAGGTACCAAAAGAAACACACCCTAAATATGAAAGCCAAGGGTCCGCTGAACAGTTTGATGCCCATTGTGCATAGGATCACCAATGTATCTGGCATTTAGAGACCCCATAAGGAAGTTAGTGCATACAAATTTGCCCAGGAGATCTCTTTAGCTACTGAAAATTCAACACGTTTACTGCATTTTCTGTGGGGTAAAAACACCAAAAAAATACATTGACCCCCCAAAACCATATATTTTTGGAAAGTACAACATTCGGGCGAATTCCAAAATTGGTACCCATGTCTTTCTACTCCAAACTACAGAGTCGCAGTGCTTTCCCAAAATTGCTAGTTTTGGTGAAATACCTGAAAAACACATCAAATCTTCCACTTTCAAGCACCTTATCTCCCACATAACATTAGGTACCAAGAAAACACACCCTAAATATGAAAACCAAGGGTCCGCTGAACAGTTTGATGCCCATTGTGCATAGGATCACCGATGTATCTGGCATTTAGAGACCCCAAAAGGAAGTTAGTGCATACAAAGTGTATACACTGCAATATAAGCTACCGGCATGTGCATTATGCGGCATAAGACCCCCTAACAGTAAGGAACCCTAGAAAACCATATATTTTCTGAAAGTACACATTCTGACAAAACAAAAATGGGCAAATACATCTTTCTACTACAAACTACCAAACTACAAAGCTATGCTAAACAGAACGGTTTTTATGATATTTCTGAAAATTGTCACAAAGCTTGCATTTTACCCCATTATGTACCCCCACATTTTGTACCATATCAACATAAAACATTCTAAATATGAACGCCAGGGGTCTACTGAACAGTTTGATGCCCTATATGCATAGATTTACCAAACTATGTGGGGTACAGGGGCACCCAAGTAAAAATAGTGCATATGAATTTTCACATAAGATGCTTCGGCTCATGCAGTTTTTGCACCCGGTATGTGTATTATGTGCCATACGACCACCTAACAGTAAGGAGACCCTAGAAAACCATATATTTTCCGAAAGTACACATTCTGACAAAACAAAAATGGGTAAATAAAACTTTCTACTACAAACTACAAAGCTATGCTAAACAGAACGGTTTTTGTGACATTTCTGAAAATCAAGCGAACAAGAACTATGCATAACTGAAAATGCTATAAAATGGCTAAACATGCAGTAAAATACCCCAAAATCCACCAAAATCACAGAAAATGTAGTAGAAACACCAAAATAATACACAAAAGATATTGCGCAGTGCGGTTAGCGAATACACTATCCGCAATGGCAATAAAACATTTTTTTCAGGCAGGAATAAAAACGATGCGATTAGAAAAAAAAAAAAATTACAAAATTACATAAGTGTGTAAGTGTGTGTGTACATTAGGTAAAATGTGTTTTGTGTGCATGTATGCAAGTAAGTGTGTGTAAGTGTAAGTGTTGTGAATGTTTGAAATCTCCCAACTCCCCTAAAATGTATGTGTTTGTGTGTAAATGTGAGTATAAGTGTGTATTAGTGTATTATTAGTGTATTATGTGTGTGTATGTGTGTTTTTGTGTGTTTTTGCCACTTACCTGTGTAGGAGATCCGTGGATCAGCAGGGAGACACACGCAGCACGAGTCCGGCAGTGAGTATCAGCAGCAGGAAGCAGGGGGGCCAGCAGGGGGGGGAGCAGAGAAAGGCAGAAGGCGATGGTGAAATCCAGGAATGGATTTCACGTGCCTGCCTTTTGTTATGGGGCCCCTGGGCGATCGCGCCCCAGGGGCCACTCGTTCCCCACCTCTGACTTGTGTCTGGAGGCTGGGGAACGAGCGGGGAGCGAAGGAGCGGCTTGAAAAGCCGCTTCTCCGCTCCCAAACCCGGAAGTGCCCCAGGACGTAGAATCTACGTCCTGTGGCACTTAGGTCCTTTAGTACCCAGGACGTAGATTCTACGTCCTGTGGCACTAAAAAGGTTAATAAGAGAGTTCCAGCAACAAGTCACTTGCCTTTTCCTAACAAGCGATTACTAGAGGTTTCAACAATGGAGCGATTTCTATTTCCCACAAATCCAGGTGTCCTATTCCCCGCCCACAATTAGATATTACATTCAGTGCAATGGGGAAATCGCAGCGACTTCCCGCTCAGTGGGTTTTACTTTCAGCGATTCCAGTAGATTTGAATGGCAGTGCTTTCTTTGTAAAATCTCTCGTCGGTTTAGGTACTCGCTTTTTAAAAATCACAGCGACTAATCTCTCCATGGGACATTTGCCTAAGGGCTCTGGCACACGGGGAGATTAGTCGCCCGCAACAAATCTCCCTGTTCGCGGCCGACTAATCTCCCCGAGTTGCCATCACCTGCCATCCCACGGGCGACACTGCAAGTCGCCGGTGGGATGGCACATGCGGCGGCGCTATTTTGGGAAATCGCTGAAGTTGCCTTTCGAGGCTTTTTTGGCGATTTGCTGAAATCGCGCCGCCGCGTGTGCCATCCCACCGGCAACTTACATTTTCGCCGGTGGGATGGCAGGTGATGGCAACTCGGGGAGATTAGTCGCCCGCGAACAGGGAGATTTGTCGCAGGCGACTAATCTCCCCGTGTGCCAGAGCCCTAAAACTCCTTCCCATCACAAAACTCTTGCTGACTGGAGCAGATACAGGACTAACAGCTCATTGTGAATCCTATGTCAGTGACTTATATTAAACATGGCAATTCCGTGGGTGGGGCTCAGCCCACAAGCAGTACGCACTGCATAGGGATCAGGCTTTGCAGAAATGTATTTTTTGTTTAGGACAATGTCATCTGCCTGCAAAGCTATTCGGGTGAAGACACACTGGGCTACTTGTAGCAGCTACTTGTCACGGCTACAAAATGCCAGAAAATCCCCTGCCATAGACAGTACTGAGAATTTCCCCTGCTAAACACACGTAGAGACAATTATCAGTAAATGATCAGCATTGTCTGTTTTAGTAGCCATGACAAGTAGCTGCTACTAGTAGCTCCGTGTGTCTTCCCCCTTAATCACTCAGGCAACAAAAACCAAACGCACTCTGTGTGCCAGTTTGTATTATTGTTGGATTTAAAGCAAGTAGATTCCAGTTCAAACCAAGTCTAATTTTTTCATGTAAATGCACATATCACCCACACACACTCGCCTACTCATTCTATGCGTCCCATTTGCACACCCCAGGTGTCTCAAAGGCATCTACCTGATTAAGTCATTGCTGTACAAAATGTAGGGACATTTGTTTGGGAAGGAATACTTTACCTTTCATTTGCACAGTTTCAGGTCTCTGATCATGCTTTATTAAGAGTAATTAGCTCTTTAATGGTTCTTGGGTTCCGGGTCAGTGGCTCTTATGTGTTCCATCATGGAAATGCATGTTACACGGGTCTGTTATAATAGACCTGGACCTTGGTACCTCAGTTTCCCTCAAGTGCCTGCCTACCTGTACCCAACCATCAGGTTTCCTATAGGCAATTCCCCCCCCTCTGAATGTCTCTAAAAACTATAACATCAGTAACATATGTAGGGACCCATAGGGTTAAGCTCCCTATGGTGTTATCCCTTATCTTTATGTTATCTGTGTTGTAATAGGGCAGAGCCCTCTACACTCAGATTACAGTATTAGGCTACCCTCTATAGGTTTAGCCCAGGTTGACCACTCCCCTTGTGCAGACTATATAGTGTCTTGCACCAGGAAGTGTCTTTCTCTTTGGCTGCTGTTCTCTCAGGCTGCATGTCATCGGGCCTGAGACACACGGTCTCAGTAAAGAGAACTGCCAGTTTATAAGTCGGGGACAGGGCCCCGTGAATGAGAACTAGCCAGCACAGACAGGTTTACTTATAGCACCCTCTAGGAGTGGTGAGAGTAGTCAGATTATTTAGTAAGGGCAGTCTATAGCCCCAACCAGGAGTTGTAACAAAGGGTTTAGTCCACCCCGGCTCTGTAGTCGTTCTTTAGGGACCGGTTTTATTAGACGCCAGGTACCAGTGTTAGGAGCTCTCCCTGGACCACAGTCGGCCGGAACACTCCCTTCTGAAAGGTCTATATCTCAGGTGTCAACTAATCCTCTGTGCATCCTCCAAGTGGGTTATTCTGTGCCTAAGTGTCACCTTTGTATTATCCACGGTGATCACACATTCTATACTGCTGTGTCTGTGAGTATACCCTGCTGCACTATAAAGTTGTGCCTTTGTCCAATAAATTGTACCATAGTTATTAAGCAAGAATCCTCTGGCGTCCATTATTCTCTGTTTGCACTACACACCTCAGCTAGTGGTAGTTCAACTACACCCTCAGCTCCATCAAATTCTCCCATATAGCGGAGGCTCACCCCTTTGTATTAAGTGTCGCAATGTAACCCATGCTCATACTATCACTACTAGCCTGGGTTTGGTAAATTGGGTCAGAAAAGCGTTACACATACTTGGTTAGAAGACCAATCCAAACCACTTTTGGGCTATTCCGTGGTACCTGACCAGGCAGAACTCTAGCAGGGCCTAGTCCAGTGGCTCAATGCAGAAATAAATAGGAATGCCACTTTTTTGTTTTTACATTCACCCGAATCTTCTATCGATAATGCATATTCTAATAATTTGCATATGTAAATTAGCAATATCCTGTAGGAAAAAAAATCACTTTCCATTGTCACGTGATTGCATCTCTAATTTGAAAACATGAACACAAGGATAAATACCCCATGTAGGAGCCTTTCTAAATAAATGCAGATATCCAATACAACTGCAGCAACAGACCCTACCCTAGACTTTATAAGCCTGGCTGATATTATTATTATTATTTATATAGCGCCATCAATTGACGCAGTGCTTTACAGAATAGAGGGGTACAAAAGACAGAACAGTTAACATGTACATATAAACAATTCACAAAAATGGTTTGTAGTTGCATTGGATGAGGATCGGAGACGCTAGGGGGAGGGCCCTGCTCGCAAGAGCTTACATTCTAGTCCCCTTTGCCTTCCTGGCCACTCCCTGATATGTTGGGGGGCTGCCATACTGGCTTTCACATCATCTCAAACAGAACTCTAGCTGAATAGGTGGTTTTACCACTCCCTGGCACAAGTACTGCGCTCACCCTGCACCAACATACAGTTGCTTTTCCTTTCTCTGGCAGGTGTCTGTGGGACACAGGGACCATGGGGACCATGGGGTATAGTATCTACCAGCAGGAGGCAGGACACTAGAAGAGGAAGAAGAGTAGGAAGCCCCTCCTCCCTGCTACTATACCCCCGTACATATCCTGTTAGCGCCAGTTTTTTCTAGTGTCCTCAGGAGACAGGATCTCTCTACCATCCTACATGGATTTCTTCGCCCAGATTGAATCTGGCACCAGGGGTTGACCTACAGGGGCCTCACCAAGGGCTTCCTACACAGGCTTCCCCCGTCGTGGGACTAAGCGCACTGGGGCCAGTAAGCCTCCCCTGGAGCGGGCCAGTCAGGGATCCCTGCCGCTGCATGTGAGTGCAGAAGCTGTCCAGTGCTGCGTTTGCCAGAATCCAGGATCTCCACATCCAGGTCAGCCTCTGCCTTTGCCTGCCCAGCCTGCCTGCCTGCTCAGCCTGCCTTACCTAGTCCTCCCGGTCTCTCTCTCCCCCTGTTCGCCCCCATGCGTTCCACTGCAGTCCCTCTCTTTCGAGCGCTCTGACGTCATTGCGTGACTCCTTCTTCGGCACGCTTCTCCTTCTCGCCACTTAGGCCCGCTCTCCATCCTTAATGGTTCTCCTTGCCACAGATCTTCCTTGCATTGTGGCTTGCCATCCTTCACAGTGGTGGGGGGAGGACTCGGCATCGACCCTCTCACTCTCCATCCTGAACGCGGTCGCTCCGCTTGCCATCCGGGACCCCAGAACGCAGAACGCAGGCCAGACGCTGGAGGGACGGTACCCGCAGGGCACTGTACTTAACCTGTACCTGGCACCGTACTTAACCTGTACCTGGCACCGTACTTAACCTGTACCTGGCACCGTACTTAACCTGTACCTGGCACCGTACTTAACCTGTACCTGGCACCGTACTTAACCTGTACCTGGCACCGTACTTAACCTGTACCTGGCACCGTACTTAACCTGTACCTGGCACTGTACAACACAGGCCAGACGCTGGAGGGACGGTACCCGCAGGGCACTGTACTTAACCTGTACCTGGCACCGTACTTAACCTGTACCTGGCACCGTACTTAACCTGTACCTGGCACCGCTTCACAACGTAGTTAACCTGTACTTGGCACTGTACTCTCCCTTACTTGGCACAATACTTGACCTGTGATTGGCACTGCACTCACACAGTAGCATAGTAACATAGTAAGTCGGGTTGAAAAAAGACATACGTCCATCATGTTCAACCATAATGCCTACATATAACCTGCTTTTCACTGTACCTGTACCTGGCTTGGCACTGTATTAACCCATACTGACACTATACCTAAACTGTGCGCGGCACTGTATTTAACCTGTCCTGACACGATACCTAAACTGTGTTTGGCACCGTACCGAACCTGTACCTACATGGCACCTATCTGTGCTGGCACTGTACTCAACCTGTACTTGGCACTGTACTCAACCTGTACTTGGCACGGTACTTAACCTGTGCTTGGCACTGTATTTAACCTGTACTTGCACGGCCCTTATCACGGGCTTGGCTCTGTATGTAACCTGCACTTGGCACTTTACTTAACTTGTACTGGCATGGTACCTAACCTGTGCTTGGCACTGTATTAACCTGTTCTCTGCACTGTGCTAAACTTGTACTTGGCACTGTATTTAACCTGTACTTGCACGGCCCTTAACACGGGCTTGGCTCTGTATGTAACCTGCACTTGGCACTGTACTTAACTTGTACTAGCATGATACCTAACCTGTGCTTGGCACTGTATTAACCTGTCCTGGCACGGTCCTTAACACGGGCCTGGCTCTGTACTTAACCTTTACTTGGCACTGTATTTACATGTATATGGCACCGCACTTCACCTGTACTTGACACAGTACTTAACCTGTGCGGGACACGGTACTTAACCCTTACTTGGCACTGTACATGGCACGGTACATGGCTATATACCTGGCACCATATCTGGCACTGTACTTGGCTCCCTACTACTCCTGTACTTGGCACTGTACCCCACTCCGTGCTGCAAGGTACTTGGCCTTAAACTTGGCACCGTGCCCGGCTCTGCACTTGGCACCGCGCTGGCGCTGCGCTTGGCACCATACTAACTACGCCCCGTACATCAGCACTGTCCCCGTACTCGGCCTGCACTGACACTGTAATAAGCATTGTGTTACGCGGTAATCGGCTCCGTTTTGCCTTACTCGACAGGATATTCCTTCACTACCGACCTTATGCTGCTCTACGCCCACTGGGCTCTAGGGGAATCCCCTTTATGGTACAATACCTAACATGCAGTAGGTGTCGCCAATACCCCTTGTGGCAGAAAGGATCTGTCCTCTGCTTCTCGTGGCTCCTGGTCGCAGCCTTTTCCCAGGCCTAGTCTTGCCCTCCCAGCCACCTTCCAAATCTCAGGGGTGGCTGATTCGGCAGCGGGGCACTATGCTTCAACGCAGGCTCCCACTTTCAGCACGGACCCCACTTACGGGCCATTCTGCTTCCACTGGCATTCCCAGTTGGCCGCCCGCCTGGATAAGATATTGGACAGGCTGGGCCGCAAAGGTCCTGTTTTTCGGGCCGAATAGCTCAAGCATCAGGCCTTCCACCCAGGAAGACTTAGCATTAAGACTCCATACACGCCTGACCACTGGGAGGATCATCCCTAGTGAAGGAGAAGCCTTCCCTGATGACCTAAAGGAGTCAGTAGAAGCTCCCTAGTCTCCTTCCGAAGCATTTGACTCTATCACTGCATCGGCTGCAACCTTGTTATTCCTTCCGCAGCAAGGGTTGGTATAATGGTTCCTTCCCCACCCTTCTGTGGAAGCACCTCTCCCTCAGAACACAGTTCGTCCACTTCATGAATTCCTTCCTTCTAGGACTCCATGGACAAGAAGGTGGATGGACCCCTCTCATACACACTCTCTTTAGCAGGAGAAAGCCAACGTCCCATTATGGTCCCAACCTGGGACTCCCAGGCCACCCAGTCCTGGTCCAAGAAGCTGCCGGCCTAGCCTCCCAAATCCAGGACGCCAAGGAATACATCGAAACGCATCCCTTGAGGCAGCACAGGTGTTTAGCAACACAAGACACCCTTGGTAGCCTCTGCTGTTCACCGTGTCGACATCTCCGGTCAGCCAAGACTCTTCTACAGGTCACCTCCCCTTCCCACGGGAAGTCCTTATGCCTAGGGATAACAACCTCCTTTTCCATTCGCGCAGGGTCACCTTCATGACCCGCAGTGGAACATCCGTGGAATCGAACAAGTCTGCCTGAAGGATCAGGATCCTACCCAGGACACGATTCCCTTGCGTGGTGCCTGTATACATCTCATATCAGCCAAAGTCGGACCCTCCTGGAATCACGAGGGCGGCTTCGGACCGTGGACGCCAGTCCAGCAGATTGGACCATAGCTCCAAAGAAGCATTGGCTCAAGGGACCTGCTCGACCTCAGAAGCGCAGCTCCTGATCAACACCAGGAAGATCAGGATAACCCGCATGGCCATTCTTCTCCTACCACACATGAACCGCAAGTTCCACTATTAAGGGCCACCTATCACGACCCTCTTGCCCCAGCGGCGGATGCCCTAACGGCCACAGGGACTTAATCTGCATACTTCCCCTTCTCCTCCTCTGCCTCAGAATTGTCAGAAGAATCAAGGTGGAGTCATGAATCATCATTCTGCTTCCCTCTCCTGGCCAGGAAAGCCTGGCCCACCAACGATGGCGCTCAGTAAGTCTGACCCTGGCACCTTCCTCAGGACTCCGACTTCTCGCTCCAGGTAATGCTCACCACCCCGATCCAGCCTCCCCGAAACCAACGGCCGGCTAGCAAGCACAAGGCTCTTCACCAGATGGTACCCGTACCATGAGGGCAGCTCGGAAGCTGGTACCCTCCAAGGATGAAGGATCCACCAGACCTGGCGTGTTCGGGGTACTCCCTCCAGTTCTTTCCCTCTCGGCTGGTCATTCCCACTGTCTAGTGGGGAGAAAGGTTTGACCCTGGATTCTCCCTAATACTCGATTCGGCCTGGCTCGACATCCTCCAGTGAGGATGCTCATCCTACCGGACGTCACCACTTCCCACAGGAAAACACACTCCTCCTTGCGACCCCACTTGGGACCTCAACCAGGCTCCTGCCTACTCGGCAACACTGGCCCCGGCCACCATCTCCCTTGTCTGCCTACCTCCAAGACAGTCCTCTTGACAGATACCTCCTAACCACGGAGTGCCTGAGACCTCCGCATTTACATCAGCGTCCCTACCTACCTTCCTCCACGCAGACCAGGCAGTCCCACGAACACTTGCCATCATTGTTCCAAGGGTGGCGCCTTCCCTCAGTCAACCACGTTACTTCCATTCCCAAGGAATTGGAACTCCACTCTTGGACCCGGTCGGGCATAAAAATTTCACCTCCATCGGGGTACAGACACGTACCGCAGGACCCGCAAGACCATATGCAGAGCTCGCATTGCCTGGAGGAAGTCACCTCCCCTCTGCTCCAGAGCATACTCCAACACGGGTATCAGCACCCCCGGAGCCTTCCGGTACAAGATGTTCGGCACTCAGAAGTGCAGTGCTGTTGGGAACGAAGGACCTCGCCGGAGGAGCCGTCGTCGAGGAGCCGTCACCGAAGGATTGTGCTGTGCTGGCTACTAACGTACTAGGGGGGGTTTGCTGGCTACCAATGTACTAGGGGGGTTTGCTGACTACCAATGTACTAGGGGGGTTTGCTGACTACCAATGTACTGGGGGGGCACTGCTGGCTACCAATGTATTAGGGGGGGCACTGCTGGCTACCAATGTATTAGGGGGGGCCCTGCTGGCTACCAATGTACTAGGGGGGCACTGCTGGCTACCAATGTATTAGGGGGGCACTGCTGGACTACCAATGTACTGGGGGGGGCACTGCTGGCTACCAATGTTTTAGGGGGGGCCCTGCTGGCTACCAATGTACTGGGGGGGCCCTGCTGGCTACCAATGTACTAGGGGGGGCACTGCTGGCTACCAATGTATAGGGGGGGCACTGCTGGCTACCAATGTACTGGGGGGGCACTGCTGGCTACCAATGTATTAGGGGGGGCACTGCTGGCTACCAATGTAGGGGGGGCACTGCTGGCTACCAATGTACTAGGGGGGGCACTGCTGGCTACCAATGTACTAGGGGGGGCACTGCTGGCTACCAATGTACTAGGGGGGACTGCTGGCTACCAATATACCAATGGGGGGGCACTGCTGGCTACCAATGTACTAGGGGGGGCTGGCTACCAATGTACTGGTACCAATGTACTAGGGGGGCACTGCTGGCTACCAATGTACTAGGGGGGGCACTGCTGGCTACCAATGTACTAGGGGGGGCCTGCTGGCTACCAATGTACTAGGGGGGCACTGCTGGCTACCAATGTATTAGGGGGGGCACTGCTGGCTACCAATGTACTAGGGGGGGCACTGCTGGCTACCAATGGGGGGGCACTGCTGGCTACCAATTACTAGGGGGGGCACTGCTGGCTACCAATGTACTAGGGGGGGTTTGCTGGCTACCAATGTACTGGGGGGCACTGCTGGCTACCAATGTATTAGGGGGGCACTGCTGGCTACCAATGTATTAGGGGGGGCCCTGCTGGCTACCAATGTACTGGGGTCTGCTGGCTACCAATGTACTACTAGGGGGGCACTGCTGGCTACCAATGTAGGGGGGGCACTGCTGGCTACCAATATACTAGGGGGGCTGGCTACCAATGTACTAGGGGGGTTTGCTGGCTACCAATGTACTGGGTGGGCACTGCTGGCTACCAATGTATTAGGGGGGCACTGCTGGCTACCAATGTATTAGGGGGGGCCCTGCTGGCTACCAATGTACTGGGGGTGCCCTGCTGGCTACCAATGTACTGGGGGGCCTGCTGGCTACCAATATACTAGGGGGGGCACTGCTGGCTACCAATGTACTAGGGGGCACTGCTGGCTACCAATGTACTAGGGGGGGCACTGCTGGCTACCAATGTACTAGGGGGGGCACTGCTGGCTACCAATGTATTAGGGGGGCCCTGCTGGCTACCAATGTACTGGGGGGGCCCTGCTGGCTACCAATGTACTAGGGGGGCCCTGCTGCCTACCAATGTCTCATATCTGTGAGTCCTTTGTATTTGTGGGAGGGGGGCCCAGAAATTTTTTTTGTGAGGGGCCCCGTGATTTCTGATGGCGGCCCTGTGCACGGGGGTATAGTAGCAGGGAGGAGGGGCTTCATACTCTTCTTCCTCTCTAGTGTCCTGCCTCCTGCTGGTAGATACTATACCCCATGGTCCCTGTGTCCCACAGACGCCCTGAGAGAAAAGGATTTAATGGTGAGTATCACAAAATCTCCTTTTACTTTTTGTTCAGCCACTCCCGAGTCATCTGGTTGCTAGGGTTTACATTACCCAATTAGCAACCAGGAAGTGGTTTGAGTGAGAGACTGGTATATGAATAGGAGAGGGCCTGAATAAAGAAATAACAATAACAACTAGAAATGGAAGTTTGAGAACAAACTTTATGTTGGGTTAAAAAACGTGAAGTCACTAAAGGAAATTTGATCTGTTGGCTCCGCCCACTGTTTCTAACCTTGGACCACAGTTCTATAGTAAAAACCACTGTGCAAAGTTTGGGGACCCTGGTTTTAATACTGTCTGAATGGCAGCAATTTAAATTTCCCCACTGAAAGTCAACAAGTGACATCTGATTGGCAGTTAGTGGCTCCGCCCACTTTTTCTAACCTGGAATTGTACTTACCCAGTGACTAACTCTGCAAACTTTGCATTAACTCTGCAGAGTCTGGGGACCCCGGTGTTATTACTGTGAGAATGGCAGCAGGTTGGATTTTCGCCAAGTCAGTACGTAAAATCTAATTGGCTGTTCACAGTTCCGCCCACTTTTGGGCATCTAACAATCATCATATTTTCATTCAGGCTGGCCCCATGACTATGTGATCCAAGTTTGGGGACTGTAGCCTCAGAGCTGTAAGATTGGCCGCAGTTTAAATTTTCCCATTAAAGTCAATGGGTTATATTTGATTGGCTGTTGTTGGCCCCTCCCCCTTTGGGATCCAGCAATTGTCGCTGTTTCATTCTTCATTTCACTCTTCCCTGTCAAAGTCAATGGAAAATTGGGGTGTTCGGAGCAGCGCCACAAAAAGACGGGGGGAATCGCTTAGAAAAGCACAAGCAGCCTGCTCCGCTATAGGGCGAAGAAGTGTGGGGAGTCTGGGTGTTGTACCCCTAAAGCTGTAGGTGGAGTAGCGTTTAGAAAATGGGGGGCGCTAAGAATAAGAAGAAAAAGCGGAAGAATAAGCTGAAGTCGAAGAACAGTATGATGGGTTTTTCAAATCAACACAATTAAAAGTAGCCTCGCGGAGCAATAGTTTCTTGGCTGCCGGGGTCAGTGACCCCCATTTGACTGTGGAAAGAGTCAGAAGAAGAAAGCAAATAATTAAAAACCGCTTTGTTCGCTTTTATAAAAATGTGACTGGTTATCTCCCCTAGTCCTCCTGTAGTGTTACAGTTACCCAACATCTGTTTGTGAGATTAATATCCAATGTTATTCTTATACCAGGAACGTTCAGATAAGGTGGCCAAGCGGCTGCAATTGATGGCGCAGAGATACGAGGCTCTGGAGAAAAGGCGCAACATGGAGGTAGAGGGCTATAAGACTGACATCAAGCTGCTGAGACAGCGGTTAAAGGATGTAGAGAAGCAACTATTCAAGGTGAGTCTGGGATAGACCGACGGCAAGATTTTCTGTTGCACGCATCTCATTGCCTTATACGAAAGCATATCTATATACAGAAACAAGATGGCAGAGAATAAATATTAAGTGTCACCTTAACCAAACAGGGGAAAACACACAGGCTGGTATTTTCTAGTACAATCTAGTAGAAGAGATGGCTATTCTGAGACAATTTGCAATTGGTCTTTTTTTTTTATTTGTGGATTTTACTTAGCTTTTGTTCAGTAGCTTTCCAATTCGAAATTTCAGCAGCTGTCTGGTTGCTTGGGTTCAAATTAGTCTAGCAACCAGTCAGCGCTTTGAATAAGAGACTTGAACATGAGTAGGAGAGCACCTGAATAGAACGATAAGTAATAAAAAAGGACAATAAAACTGTAGCCTCACAGAGCAGTAGTTTATGGGCTGCCGGGGTCAGTGACCCCCATTTAGAGCCAGACGAAGAATGCAAATGATTAAAAAAAAAAAAACTATGAAAAAAATGAAGACTAATTAAAAATTGACCATTCTATAACATACTTGAAGGTAAAAACCCATTATCCAGAATGCTCGGAACCAAGGGTATTCTGGGTATGGGGTCTTTCCGTAATTTGGACCTCCATACCTTAAGTCTACTAAAAAATCAATTAAACATTAATTAAACCCAATAGGGCTGTTCTGCCCCCAATAAGGGGTAATTATATCTTAGTTGGGATCAAGTACAGGTACTGTTTTATTATTACAGAGAAAAGGGAATCATTTAACCATTAAATAAACCCAATAGGGCTGTTCTGCCCCCAATAAGGGGTAATTATATCTTAGTTGGGATCAAGTACAGGTACTGTTTTATTATTACAGAGAAAAGGGAATCATTTAACCATTAAATAAACCCAATAGGGCTGTTCTGCCCCCAATAAGGGGTAATTATCTCTTAGTTGGGATCAATTACAGGTACTGTTTTATTATTACAGATAAAAAGAAAATCAGGTTTAAAATGGAGTCTATGGGAGACGGCATTCTGTAATTCAGAGCTTTCTGGATAACGGGTTTCCAGATAAGTGATCCCATACCTGTAATATGATATTTGGAGCAGCAGTTACATTTTCTAGCCAGTAGGGGGAGCTTAAAATTCATAACACTACTATTGCTGTACTAGAGGATTAAACACACGCAGTGAGACGGCTCATAACCAAACTAAGAAGGAACCCCTATGGGTAAGGGCCCTGTGGGGGTGAGAGGAGATGTGAATTAATCTTGCTCTCCTCTTTTTGCTCTCCTCTCAGGTGACGCTGAACATCAGGCCAGACCAAGATCTTGCTATTCTGGATGCAGTGCGGCAGGGCAACAAAAAGACACAAAAATTTCAAGGGGAACTGAGCCTGGAGAATGAACTGAGAATCGGATAGAGCACAAGGGAGACTGACGGAGCTGCCACACTAAACAAGGAGCCACAGATAAAGGTCTACCCTGGCTCTACCTCTAGGATTATATAGTGTGTTCGGCCCAGGAAGGAAGAATATTGGCGGCCATACACGTTGCCAAGCGAGCTGATCTTCTCCCGGTATCCCCACCTACGGGTGGGTTATATCGGGCGAATTCAGGCTTATTAGAACAAGGGATATTAGAACAACGGATCAAGTACAGTACCTGTACTTGATCCCAACTAAGATATAATTACCCCTTATTGGGGGCAGAACAGCCCTATTGGGTGTATTTAATGGTTAAATGATTCCCTTTTCTCTGTAATAATAAAACAGTACCTGTACTTGATCCCAACTAAGATATAATTACCCCTTATTGGGGCAGAACAGCCCTATTGGGTTTATTTAATGGTTAAATGATTCCCTTTTCTCTGTAATAATAAAACAGTACCTGTACTTGATCCCAACTAAGATATAATTACCCCTTATTGGGGGCAGAACAGCCCTATTGGGTTTATTTAATGGTTAAATGATTCCCTTTTCTCTGTAATAATAAAACAGTACCTGTACTTGATCCCAACTAAGATATAATTACCCCTTATTGGGGGCAGAACAGCCCTATTGGGTTTAAATGATGTTTAAATTATTTTTTTAGTAAATTTAATGTATGGAGATCCGAATTACGGAAAGATCCCTTTTCCGAAAAAAGCCCCAGGTCCTGAGCATTCTGGATAACAGGTCCTATACCTGTGCTTAGCTTTTTGTACAGCAGCTCTCCAGTTTGGAACCTTAGCTATCTTGTTGCCAGGGCCTTTTTACCTTAGCAACTAGGCAGTGATTTAAATGAGAAACAGGAATATGAATAGGAGAGGGTCTGAATAGAAGGATAAAAAATAAAGTTCACAGAGCAATAGTTTTTTGTTTTGTTTTTTATCTACTGGGTCAGTGACCCCCATTTAAAAGCTTGAAAGAATCAGAAGAGGAAGGCAAATAATTCAAAAACTAAACTCTGGCTGGAAATGCTGTATTTTATGTACTGAACTCCCTGTACCAGCCCAGAGAGTCAGCAGCCCTATGAACTAATGATCCTGGCCTTTAACTTTGTCCACAGCAGGTCTGTGTGTCAGTGGCACTGCACATGCTCAGTGGGCTCTAGGCTGCTGTTGTGCAGATATTTACCTTTATATTGTGAGTTGGTCCCTAAGGTAAGTGTAGTGGAGATCACACAAAACTGTTCCTGTGAGACCGAGCTAGTTAATGATAGGGGTTTAAATTGCTTAATGCTGAATTTACACAATTTTGTTTTCAATCATGAAGGCCTGTGAATGTGTTACTTCAATTGTTATGATTATCCTCATTATCTTGTCTTTGTCCAAGTTGCTCTTGGCCTTGATTATCTCAGCTAATATTCAAGGCTAAGAGATCATAATAAAGCTTCAGCAGCTAATTAAATAATTTCTGTATTTCTACTAATAATTGCAATGTACCCACCCATGATACGTAAGCATAATGGGATGTGTTTTTCTATCTACTATATAAGTAATATCAAAACAAAATAAAGTCGTACTTGTTTGCAATACACATACTGGTTGTATCGTTTGTACAAGTTCCCTGATCAGCGCACATGCGCAGACGATATCAGATGTTTCGCCGACGCACAGATTAAATCAAACCGGTTCGTGACTGCTTAGATATAGTGCAGAGAAGCACATACGGAGTTAAAAAGATTAACCCTTACACAGACAGTCACTATTTATTGGGCTGGGGGGGGGCTGTATGTGTCTCTGGGTACTGGGAATGCCAGGGGGGCTGTAAGGTGCCACAGACAGTCACTATTTATTGGGGCTGGGGGGGCTGTTTGTGCCTCTGGGTACTGGGAATGCCAGGGGGGCTGTAAGGTGCCACAGACAGTCACTATTTATTGGGCTGGGGGGGGCTGTTTGTGCCTCTGGGTACTGGAATGCCAGGGGGGCTGTAAGGTGCCACAGACAGTCACTATTTATTGGGCTGGGGGGGCTGTTTGTGCCTCTGGGTACTGGGAATGCCAGGGGGGCTGTAAGGTGCCACAGACAGTCACTATTTATTGGGCTGGGGGGGCTGTTTGTGCCTCTGGGTACTGGGAATGCCAGGGGGCTGTAAGGTGCCACAGACAGTCACTATTTATTGGGCTGGGGGGGCTGTTGTGCCTCTGGGTACTGGGAATGCCAGGGGGCTGTAAGGTGCCACAGACAGTCACTATTTATTGGGCTGGGGGGGCTGTTTGTGCCTCTGGGTACTGGGAATGCCAGGGGGGCTGTAAGGTGCCACAGACAGTCACTATTTATTGGGCTGGGGGGGGGGCTGTTTGTGCCTCTGGGTACTGGGAATGCCAGGGGGGCTGTAAGGTGCCACAGACAGTCACTATTTATTGGGCTGGGGGGGGGCTGTTTGTGCCTCTGGGTACTGGGAATGCCAGGGGGGCTGTAAGGTTGCCACAGACAGTCACTATTTATTGGGCTGGGGGGGGGCTGTTTGTGCCTCTGGGTACTGGGAATGCCAGGGGGGCTGTAAGGTGCCACAGACAGTCACTATTTATTGGGCTGGGGGGGCTGTTTGTGCCTCTGGGTACTGGGAATGCCAGGGGGGCTGTAAGGTGCCACAGACAGTCACTATTTATTGGGCTGGGGGGGGCTGTTTGTGCTCTGGGTACTGGGAATGCCAGGGGGGCTGTAAGGTGCCACAGACAGTCACTATTTATTGGGCTGGGGGGGGCTGTTTGTGCCTCTGGGTACTGGGAATGCCAGGGGGGCTGTAAGGTGCCACAGACAGTCACTATTTATTGGGCTGGGGGGGGCTGTTTGTGCCTCTGGGTACTGGGAATGCCAGGGGGGCTGTAAGGTGCCACAGACAGTCACTATTTATTGGGCTGGGGGGGGGGCTGTTTGTGCCTCTGGGTACTGGGAATGCCAGGGGGGCTGTAAGGTGCCACAGACAGTCACTATTTATTGGGCTGGGGGGGGGGCTGTTTGTGCCTCTGGGTACTGGGAATGCCAGGGGGGCTGTAAGGTGCCACAAGACAGTCACTATTTATTGGGCTGGGGGGGCTGTTTGGTTTCCTCTGGGTACTGGGAATGGCCAGGGGGGCTGATAAGGTTGCCACAGACAGTCACTAATATATGGGCTGGGGGGGGGGCTGCTTGTGCCTCTGGGTACTGGGATTGCCCGCGGGGGCTGATAGGTGCCACAAGACAGTCCACTATATAATTGGGCTTGGGGGGGGGCTGCTTGTGCCTCTGGGTAACTGGGAATGCCAGGGGGCTGTAAGGTGCCACAGACAGTCACTATATATTGGGCGGGGGGGGGCTGTTTGTGCCTTCTGGGTACTGGGAATAGCCAGGGGGGGCTATAGGTGCCACAGACAGTCACTATTTCATTGGCTGGGGGGGGCTGTTGTGCCTCTGGGTACTGGGAAATGCCAGGGGGGGCTGTAAGGTGCCACAGACCGTCACTATTTAGTTGGGCTGGGGGGGGGCTGTTTGTACCTCTGGGTACTGGGAATGCCAGGCGGGGCTGTAAGGATGCCACAGACAGTCACTATTTATTGGGCTGGGGGGGGGCTGTTTGTGCTCTGGGTACTGGGAATGCCAGGGGGGCTGTAAGGTGCCACAGACAGTCACTATTTATTGGGCTGGGGGGGCTGTTTGTGCCTCTGGGTACTGGGAATGCCAGGGGGGCTGTAAGGTGCCACAGACAGTCACTATTTATGGGCTGGGGGGGGGCGTTTTGTGCCTCTGGTACTGGGAATGCCAGGGGGACTGTAAGGTGCCACAGACAGTCACTATTTATTGGGCTGGGGGGGGCTGTTTGTTCCTCTGGGGTACTGGGGAATGCCAGGGGGGCTGTAAGGTCCACAGGACAGTCACTATTTATTTGGGCTGGGGGGGCTGTTGTGTGCCTCTGGGTACTGGGAATGCCAGGGGGGCTGTAAGGTGCCACAGACAGTCACTATTTATTGGGCCTGGGGGGGGGCTTGTTTTGTGCCTCTGGGTACTGGGAATGCCAGGGGGGCTGTAAGGTGCCACAGACAAGCACTATTTATTGGGCTGGGGGGGGGCTGTTTGTGCCTCTGGGTACTGGGAATGCCAGGGGGGCTGTAAGGTGCCACAGACAGTCACTATTTATTGGGCTGGGGGGGGCTGTTTGTGCCTCTGGGTACTGGGAATGCCAGGGGGGCTGTAAGGTGCCACAGACAGTCACTATTTATTGGGCTGGGGGCGGGCTGTTTGTGCCTCTGGGTACTGGGAATGCCAGGGGGGCTGTAAGGTGCCACAGACAGTCACTATTTATTGGGCTGGGGGGGGGCTGTTTGTGCCTCTGGGTACTGGGAATGCCAGGGGGGCTGTAAGGTGCCACAGACAGTCACTATTTATTGGGCTGGGGGGGCTGTTTGTGCCTCTGGGTACTGGGAATGCCAGGGGGGGCTGTAAGGTGCCACAGACAGTCACTATTTATTGGGCTGGGGGGGCTGTTTGTGCCTCTGGGTACTGGGAATGCCAGGGGGGCTGTAAGGTGCCACAGACAGTCACTATTTATTGGGCTGGGGGGGGCTGTTTGTGCCTCTGGGTACTGGGAATGCCAGGGGGCTGTAAGGTGCCACAGACAGTCACTATTTATTGGGCTGGGGGGCTGTTTGTGCCTCTGGGTACTGGGAATGCCAGGGGGGCTGTAAGGTGCCACAGACAGTCACTATTTATTGGGCTGGGGGGGCTGTTTGTGCCTCTGGGTACTGGGAATGCCAGGGGGCTGTAAGGTGCCACAGACAGTCACTATTTATTGGGGCGGGGGGGCTGTTTGTGCCTCTGGGTACTGGGAATGCCAGGGGGGCTGTAAGGTGCCACCAGACAGTCACTATTTATTGGGCTGGGGGGCTGTTTGGGCCTCTGGGTACTGGGAATGCCAGGTGGGCTGTAAGGTGCCACAGACAGTCACTATTTATTGGGCTGGGGGGGCTGTTTGTGCCTCTGGGTACTGGGAATGCCAGGGGGGCTGTAAGGTGCCACAGACAGTCACTATTTATTGGGCTGGGGGGGCTGTTTGTGCCTCTGGGTACTGGGAATGCCAGGGGGCTTGTAAGGTGCCACAGACAGTCACTATTTATTGGGCTGGGGGGCTGTTTGTGCCTCTGGGTACTGGAATGCCAGGGGGGCTGTAAGGTGCCACAGACAGTCACTATTTATTGGGCTGGGGGGGCTGTTTGTGCCTCTGGGTACTGGGAATGCCAGGGGGCTGTAAGGTGCCACAGACAGTCACTATTTATTGGGCTGGGGGGGCTGTTTGTGCCTCTGGGTACTGGGAATGCCAGGGGGGCTGTAAGGTGCCACAGACAGTCACTATTTATTGGGGGGGGGGGCTGTTTGTTCCTCTGGGTACTGGGAATGCCAGGGGGGCTGTAAGGTGCCACAGACAGTCACTATTTATTGGCTGGGGGGGGCTGTTTGTGCCTCTGGGTACTGGGAATGCCAGGGGGGCTGTAAGGTGCCACAGACAGTCACTATTTATTGGGCTGGGGGGGCTGTTTGTGCCTCTGGGTACTGGGAATGCCAGGGGGGCTGTAAGGTGCCACAGACAGTCACTATTTATTGGGCTGGGGGGGCTGTTTGTGCCTCTGGGTACTGGGAATGCCAGGGGGGCTGTAAGGTGCCACAGACAGTCACTATTTATTGGGCTGGGGGGGCTGTTTGTGCCTCTGGGTACTGGGAATGCCAGGGGGGCTGTAAGGTGCCACAGACAGTCACTATTTATTGGGCTGGGGGGGGCTGTTTGTGCCTCTGGGTACTGGGAATGCCAGGGGGGCTGTAAGGTGCCACAGACAGTCACTATTTATTGGGCTGGGGGGGCTGTTTGTGCTCTGGGTACTGGGAATGCCAGGGGGGCTGTAAGGTGCCACAGACAGTCACTATTTATTGGGCTGGGGGGGCTGTTTGTGCCTCTGGGTACTGGGAATGCCAGGGGGGCTGTAAGGTGCCACAGACAGTCACTATTTATTGGGCTGGGGGGGCTGTTTGTTCCTCTGGGTACTGGGAATGCCAGGGGGGCTGTAAGGTGCCACAGACAGTCACTATTTTTTGGGCTGGGGGGGCTGTTTGTGCCTCTGGGTACTGGGAATGCCAGGGGGGCTGTAAGGTGCCACAGACAGTCACTATTTATTGGGCTGGGGGGGCCTGTTTGTGCCTCTGGGTACTGGGAATGCCAGGGGGGCTGTAAGGTGCCACAGACAGTCACTATTTATTGGGCTGGGGGGGGCTGTTTGTTCCTCTGGGTACTGGGAATGCCAGGGGGGCTGTAAGGTGCCACAGACAGTCACTATTTATTGGGCTGGGGGGGGGCCTGTTTGTTTCTGGGGTACTGGGATTGCTAGGATTGGGGACTGTAACGGTGCCAACAGACAGTCCACTA
>NC_030684.2:15830474-15886881 GCF_000004195.4 Xenopus tropicalis
AAAGAGAGAGATAACAGCCCCCCCCCAGCCCAATAATAGTGACTGTCTGTGGCACCTTACAGCCCCCTGGCATCCCCAGTACCCAGAGGCACAAACAGCCCCCCCAGCCCAATAAATAGTGACTGTCTGTGGCACCTTACAGCCCCCCTGGCATTCCCAGTACCCAGAGGCACAAACAGCCCCCTAGTCCCAGCCCAATAAATAGTGACTGTCTGTGGCACCTTACAGCCCCCCTGGCATTCCCAGTACCCAGAGGCACAAACAGCCCCCCCAGCCCAATAAATAGTGACTGTCTGTGGCACCTTACAGCCCCCCTGGCATTCCCAGTACCCAGAGGCACAAACAGCCCCCCAGCCCAATAAATAGTGACTGTCTGTGGCACCTTACAGCCCCCCTGGCATTCCCAGTACCCAGAGGCACAAACAGCCCCCCCAGCCCAATAAATAGTGACTGTCTGTGGCACCTTACAGCCCCCCTGGCATTCCCAGTACCCAGAGGCACAAACAGCCTCCCCCCAGCCCAATAAATAGTGACTGTCTGTGGCACCTTACAGCTCCCCTGGCATTCCCAGTACCCAGAGGCACAAACAGCCCCCCCAGCCCAATAAATAGTGACTGTCTGTGGCACCTTACAGCCCCCCTGGCATTCCCAGTACCCAGAGACCGCACAAACAGCCCCCCCAGCGCAATAAATAGTGACTGTCTGTGGACCTTACAGCCCCCTGGCTTATCCCAGGACTTTCAGAGGCCTGACCCCATGCCAATAAATAGTCGACTGTCTGTGGCCACCTTTACAGTCCCCCGGATCCCAGTCCCAGAAGGCATCACCCCCCATGCCCCAATAATCAGGTAACTGTCTGTGCACCTTACAGCCCCCTGGCAAATTCCCAGTACCCAGAGGCACCAAACAGCCCCCCCCCCACCGTCATTAAATAGTGACTGTCTGTGGCACCTTACAGCCCCCTGGCATTCCCCATTACCCAGAGGAACAAACAGCCCCCCCCAGCCCAATAAATAGGGACTGTCTGTGGCACCTTACAGCCCCCTGGCATTTCCAGTACCCAGAGGCACAAACAGCCCCCCCAGCCCAATAAATAGTGACTGTCTGTGGCACCTTACAGCCCCCTGGCATTCCCAGTACCCAGAGGACACATACAGCCCCCCCCCCCAGCCCAATAAATAGTGACTGTCTGTGGCACCTTACAGCCCCCTGGCATTCCCAGTACCCAGAGGCACAAATAGCCCCCCAGCCAAATAAATAGTGACTGTCTGTGGCACTTACAGTCCCCCTGGCATTCCCAGTTCCCAGAGGCACAAATAGCCCCCCCAGCCCAATAAATAGTGACTGTCTGTGGCACCTGACAGTCCCCTGGCAATTCCCAGTACCCAGAGGCACAAACAGCCTCCCCCAGCCCAATAAATAGTGACTGTCTGTGGCACCTTACAGCCCCCCTGGCATTCCCATTACCCAGAGGAACAAACAGCCCCCCAGCCCAATAAATAGGGACTGTCTGTGGCACCTTACAGCCCCCTGGCATTTCCAGTACCCCAGAGGCACAAACAGCCCCCCCCAGCCTAATAAATAGTGACTGTCTGTGGCACCTTACAGTCCCCCTGGCAATCCCAGTACCCAGAGGCACAAACAGCCCCCCCAGCCCAATAAATAGTGACTGTCTGTGGCACCTTACAGCCCCCCTGGCATTCCCAGTACCCAGAGGCACAAACAGCCCCCCCAGCCCAATAAATAGTGACTGTCTGTGGCACCTTACAGCCCCCCTGGCATTCCCAGTACCCAGAGGCACAAACAGCCCCCCCCAGCCCAATAAATAGTGACTGTCTGTGGCACCTTACAGCCCCCCTGGCATTCCCAGTACCCAGAGGCACAAACAGACCCCCCCCCCAGCCCAATAAATAGTGACTGTCTGTGGCACCTTACAGCCCCCTGGCATTCCCAGTACCCAGAGGCACAAACAGCCCCCCCCCAGCCCAATAAATAGTGACTGTCTGTGGCACCTTACAGCCCCCCTGGCATTCCCAGTACCCAGAGGCACAAACAGCCCCCCCAGCCCAATAAATAGTGACTGTCTGTGGCACCTTACAGTCCCCCTGGCATTCCCAGTACCCAGAGGTACAAACAGACCCCCCCCCAGCCCAATAAATAGTGACTGTCTGTGGAACCTTACAGCCCCCCTGGCATTCCCAGTACCCAGAGGCACAAAACAGACCCCCCCCAGCCCAATAAATAGTGACTGTCTGTGGAACCTTACAGCCCCCCCTGGCATTCCCAGTACCCAGAGGCACAAACAGCCCCCCAGCCCAATAAATAGTGACTGTCTGTGGGCAGCCCTCTCTGGGGCTATTGCCCATGTTAGAAACACCGCCCAAGAATCAGTCAAAACCGCAGAGAAACGGCTAGCCGACTCCCAAGAACAGCACTTTGCTAATCCCTCCCCACTCACCTACTCCTCCCTCCTGGAAGCTAAAGCAGCTCTGGAGAGAGAATCCACCACAGTAACTAGGAAAGCTCTCCTATACAGTTCCCAGCGAATATATGACCAGGGAGATAAAAACAGCAAAGTATTAGCCTACTTTGCTAAAACCCAACACACCACTACGGCCATCCCAAGGATTAAAACTCTAGAAGGGAGAACGGTAAGCGACTCCCGGGAGATTGCAGCCACCTTTGCCAAATTCTACCGAAATTTATACACATCCAAGGTCTCCTACACTAAAACCCAACTCTCACAATTCCTAGATAAAATTCCCATCCCCTCCCTCCCCCCAGCAGAAAGAGCCTGGCTCAACCTCCCCATAACACCAGGAGAGGTACAACAAGCCATACAGGCCTTACCCCCCAACAAAACACCCGGCCTCGACGGGTTACCACCGGATTGGTACAAAGAGTTGATAGATGAAATCCCCACACACCTCCTAGCTACACTCCAAGACTCGTGGGACACTGGAGCCCTACCTCCATCCTTCACTGAGGCCCTAATTGTGGTCATCCCTAAACCTGACAGAGACCCTGCAGTGTGCGGCTCCTATCGGCCAATATCTTTACTCAATACTGATGCCAAAATCCTGGCCAAAGTTTTAGCAAACAGGCTGGCCAAAGTGATAGAAGATCTGGTCCACCCAGACCAATCTGGGTTTATGCCGGGTAGAGCCACGGATATAAACCTCCGCCGACTATTTACAAATCTACAAATACCTCACAGAGAAATAGGATCGAGGGTCATTGCCTCCTTAGACTCGGAGAAAGCGTTTGACTCCGTTGAATGGCCCTACCTGTGGGAGGTTTTGAAAAGATTTGGCCTTGGGCAACATTTTATCAAATGGGTCAAACTGCTATACCGAAACCCCACAGCAAAAATTAGGGTCAATGGCATCATCTCAGAACCCTTTGACCTCTCTCGAGGAACACGCCAAGGCTGTCCTCTCTCTCCCACCCTATTTGCTCTTGCCATCGAACCCCTGGCCATACTCATACGAAATTCCCCCACCATACAAGGTCTTACATATGCTAATATATCCGAAAAAGTATCGCTATTTGCAGACGATATCCTAGTGTACTTAGCCAACCCGGCCCAATCCCTTCCTGCGCTCCTCAAAGAGGTTCAAAACTTTGGCAACTTCTCCAGTCTCAGAATCAACTGGGACAAATCCCAAGTATATGCCCTAGACCACATACCGCCGGTCCCTCTTCCACCTGGGATGCAATTACAATGGGTCCAATCATTTAAATATCTGGGGATATGGATTCACTCAGACCCCACACAGTTCACTAAACTGAACCTTGACCCATTGATGGATCGACTGGCCTCAACACTCAAAACCTGGGTGAAATTACCACTCACACTTTGGGGGCGCATCAATCTCCTCAAAATGGTCTTCCTCCCTAAACTTCTGTACGTTTTTCATGCCACGCCATATCCCCTTCCACGCGCACTGTTCCGCAAACTCAATACCATAATAATACCATATATATGGGCAAACAAAACGCCGCGTATCTCGTGGCAAAGACTAGCGGCCCCGCTTCAACAAGGAGGCCTAGCTCTCCCTCATTTCTTTCTATACTACCTGGCCTCCCAAATATCATACCTGCAGTGGCAATTCTGCCCCAACCCATACAACCCCAACACGGCTCTACACGCCTCCCTTCTTGACTCCATAGAAGGCTTGTGTAACTCTCCCTACAGGCATATTACCGATGGGGGACCCCTCCCAGACTCCCTTAAGACCCCTCACAAAGCCTGGGTAACGGCACTTAAACTTCTGGGCCACTCACCACCCCACCTATCCCCCTACATGCCTCTATGGGGAAATTCACTGCTCCCCCACCTCAAGAACCTACCTGACTTTATAGTCTGGCCAAGACTCGGGATAAAAAAATTGGGAGACCTAATACAAGGTGCATACTTCCCTACACATCAAGAACTGCAAAGCAAAGAACCTCAGGTACAGCTGCATCTATTTAGATACTTGCAACTTAGACATGCCTTCCAGGCCCAGTTTCAAACCCTCACCCCGTCACTGGTTACACTGAACCTAGAAACAACGCTACACCAACCTACAGCCCCCAAACTCCTATCCAGACTGTACGCACACCTTTTGGAATCCAATGTTAAACCATTCGAACGGGCCCGTACACTGTGGACCTCCTCAATCCCTAACCTAACGACAGAACAATGGGAGGAAGCCACAGATAGCTGCTATGAGTTCTTAATTTCACTACGGGACAGGCTGATCCAATACAAGGTATTACACCAATTGTACATTACTCCTAACAAACTTCACAAGTTTGGTAAAATACCTAATGACTGCTGCCCAAGGTGCAAAGCCCCCCAAGCAGACTTCCTCCATCTAATATGGAGCTGCCCCCCCATTGCGCAGTTCTGGTCCACAGTGATGAACACCATTGAAACAGAACTAGCGCTACCTAATGTGCTTAATCCAATAACTTGCCTTCTAGGCACGGTGGAAGACATACTCCCCACTAATGCAGCTAGGACAACGTTTAGGTCCCTTACATTTTACGCCAAAAAAGCGATCATAATGAGGTGGATGGGCAACAGTGTTCCGACACTCGAACTCTGGTACCAGCTCATCAACACTGCCTTACCTCTTATAAAACTCACCTATGAAACTAGAGGGGCACACGGGAAATTTGAAAAAATTTGGGGCATGTGGTGCGAGTCCAACGGACCCACAAACAACTGACAGGGGCCATCCTCAACTTAATGCCAAAGACTAAGGCCAGACTCAATCTCACAATAATGAGTAAAAATGTTGGAAATGTGAAATAAATGTACCAAACTCTTGCTTCATTATGTAACCTGCTTTATTAAGTATTATGTTGTATTTTGTTATGTATTGTTACAAATTCAGAAAAATAAACCTTTAAAAAAAATAGTGACTGTCTGTGGCACCTTACAGTCCCCCTGGCATTCTCAGTACCCAGAGGCACAAACAGCCCCCCCAGCCCAATAAATAGTGACTGTCTGTGGCACCTTACAGCCCCCCTGGCATTCCCAGTACCCAGAGGCACAAACAGCCCCCCCAGCCCAATAAATAGTGACTGTCTGTGGCACCTTACAGCCCCCCTGGCATTCCCAGTACCCAGAGGAACAAACAGCCCCCCCAGCCCAATAAATAGTGACTGTCTGTAGCACCTTACAGTCCCCCTGGCATTCCCAGTACCCAGAGGAACAAACAGCCCCCCCAGCCCAATAAATAGTGACTGTCTGTGGCACCTTACAGCCCCCCTGGCATTCCCAGTACCCAGAGGCACAAACAGCCCCCCCCCCAGCCCAATAAATAGTGACTGTCTGTGGCACCTTACAGCCCCCCTGGCATTCCCAGTACCCAGAGGCACAAACAGCCCCCCCAGCCCAATAAATAGTGACTGTCTGTGGCACCTTACAGTCCCCCTGGCATTCCCAGTACCCAGAGGCACAAACAGCCCCCCCAGCCCAATAAATAGTGACTGTCTGTGGCACCTTACAGCCCCCCTGGCATTCCCAGTACCCAGAGGCACAAACAGCCCCCCCAGCCCAATAAATAGTGACTGTCTGTGGCACCTTACAGCCCCCCTGGCATTCCCAGTACCCAGAGGCACAAACAGCCCCCCCAGCCCAATAAATAGTGACTGTCTGTGGCACCTTACAGCCCCCCTGGCATTCCAGTACCCAGAGGAACAAACAGCCCCCCCAGCCCAATAAATAGTGACTGTCTGTGGCACCTTACAGCCCCCCTGGCATTCCCAGTACCCAGAGGCACAAACAGCCCCCCCAGCCCAATAAATAGTGACTGTCTGTGGCACCTTACAGCCCCCCTGGCATTCCCAGTACCCAGAGGAACAAACAGCCCCCCCCAGCCCAATAAATAGTGACTGTCTGTGGCACCTTACAGCCCCCCTGGCATTCCCAGTACCCAGAGGCACAAACAGCCCCCCCAGCCCAATAAATAGTGACTGTCTGTGGCACCTTACAGCCCCCCTGGCATTCCCAGTACCCAGAGGCACAAACAGCCCCCCCAGCCCAATAAATAGTGACTGTCTGTGGCACCTTACAGCCCCCCTGGCATTCCCAGTACCCAGAGGCACAAACAGCCCCCCCCAGCCCAATAAATAGTGACTGTCTGTGGCACCTTACAGCCCCCCTGGCATTCCCAGTACCCAGAGGAACAAACAGCCCCCCCAGCCCAATAAATAGTGACTGTCTGTGGCACCTTACAGCCCCCTGGCATTCCCAGTACCCAGAGGAACAAACAGCCCCCCCAGCCCAATAAATAGTGACTGTCTGTGGCACCTTACAGCCCCCCTGGCATTCCCAGTACCCAGAGGCAACAAACAGCCCCCCCAGCCCAATAAATAGTGACTGTCTGTGGCACCTTACAGCCCCCTGGCATTCCCAGTACCCAGAGGCACAAACAGCCCCCCCCAGCCCAATAAATAGTGACTGTCTGTGGCACCTTACAGCCCCCCTGGCATTCCCAGTACCCAGAGGACACAAACAGCCCCCCCCAGCCCAATAAATAGTGACTGTCTGTGGCACCTTACAGCCCCCCTGGCATTCCCAGTACCCAGAGGAACAAACAGCCCCCCCAGCCCAATAAATAGTGACTGTCTGTGGCACCTTACAGCCCCCCTGGCATTCCCAGTACCCAGAGGCACAAACAGCCCCCCCAGCCCAATAAATAGTGACTGTCTGTGGCACCTTACAGCCCCCCTGGCATTCCCAGTACCCAGAGGCACAAACAGCCCCCCCAGCCCAATAAATAGTGACTGTCTGTGGCACCTTACAGCCCCCCTGGCATTCCCAGTACCCAGAGACACAAACAGCCCCCCCAGCCCAATAAATAGTGACTGTCTGTGGCACCTTACAGCCCCCCTGGCATTCCCAGTACCCAGAGGCACAAACAGCCCCCCCAGCCCAATAAATAGTGACTGTCTGTGGCACCTTACAGCCCCCCTGGCATTCCCAGTACCCAGAGGCACAAACAGCCCCCCCAGCCCAATAAATAGTGACTGTCTGTGGCACCTTACAGCCCCCCTGGCATTCCCAGTACCCAGAGGCACAAACAGCCCCCCCCAGCCCAATAAATAGTGACTGTCTGTGGCACCTTACAGCCCCCCTGGCATTCCCAGTACCCAGAGGCACAAACAGCCCCCCCAGCCCAATAAATAGTGACTGTCTGTGGCACCTTACAGCCCCCCTGGCATTCCCAGTACCCAGAGGAACAAACAGCCCCCCCAGCCCAATAAATAGTGACTGTCTGTGGCACCTTACAGCCCCCCTGGCATTCCCAGTACCCAGAGGCACAAACAGCCCCCCCCAGCCCAATAAATAGTGACTGTCTGTGGCACCTTACAGCCCCCCTGGCATTCCCAGTACCCAGAGGCACAAACAGCCCCCCCCAGCCCAATAAATAGTGACTGTCTGTGGCACCTTACAGCCCCCCTGGCATTCCCAGTACCCAGAGGCACAAACAGCCCCCCCCAGCCCAATAAATAGTGACTGTCTGTGGCACCTTACAGCCCCCCTGGCATTCCCAGTACCCAGAGGCACAAACAGCCCCCCCCAGCCCAATAAATAGTGACTGTCTGTGGCACCTTACAGCCCCCCTGGCATTCCCAGTACCCAGAGGCACAAACAGCCCCCCCCAGCCCAATAAATAGTGACTGTCTGTGGCACCTTACAGCCCCCCTGGCATTCCCAGTACCCAGAGGCACAAACAGCCCCCCCCAGCCCAATAAATAGTGACTGTCTGTGGCACCTTACAGCCCCCCTGGCATTCCCAGTACCCAGAGGAACAAACAGCCCCCCCAGCCCAATAAATAGTGACTGTCTGTGGCACCTTACAGCCCCCCTGGCATTCCCAGTACCCAGAGGCACAAACAGCCCCCCCCAGCCCAATAAATAGTGACTGTCTGTGGCACCTTACAGCCCCCCTGGCATTCCCAGTACCCAGAGGCACAAACAGCCCCCCCAGCCCAATAAATAGTGACTGTCTGTGGCACCTTACAGCCCCCCTGGCATTCCCAGTACCCAGAGGCACAAACAGCCCCCCCAGCCCAATAAATAGTGACTGTCTGTGGCACCTTACAGCCCCCCTGGCATTCCCAGTACCCAGAGGCACAAACAGCCCCCCCAGCCCAATAAATAGTGACTGTCTGTGGCACCTTACAGCCCCCCTGGCATTCCCAGTACCCAGAGGAACAAACAGCCCCCCCAGCCCAATAAATAGTGACTGTCTGTGGCACCTTACAGCCCCCCTGGCATTCCCAGTACCCAGAGGCACAAACAGCCCCCCCCAGCCCAATAAATAGTGACTGTCTGTGGCACCTTACAGCCCCCCTGGCATTCCCAGTACCCAGAGGCACAAACAGCCCCCCCCAGCCCAATAAATAGTGACTGTCTGTGGCACCTTACAGCCCCCCTGGCATTCCCAGTACCCAGAGGAACAAACAGCCCCCCCAGCCCAATAAATAGTGACTGTCTGTGGCACCTTACAGCCCCCCTGGCATTCCCAGTACCCAGAGGCACAAACAGCCCCCCCAGCCCAATAAATAGTGACTGTCTGTGGCACCTTACAGCCCCCCTGGCATTCCCAGTACCCAGAGGCACAAACAGCCCCCCCCAGCCCAATAAATAGTGACTGTCTGTGGCACCTTACAGCCCCCCTGGCATTCCCAGTACCCAGAGGCACAAACAGCCCCCCCCAGCCCAATAAATAGTGACTGTCTGTGGCACCTTACAGCCCCCCTGGCATTCCCAGTACCCAGAGGCACAAACAGCCCCCCCAGCCCAATAAATAGTGACTGTCTGTGGCACCTTACAGCCCCCCTGGCATTCCCAGTACCCAGAGGCACAAACAGCCCCCCCAGCCCAATAAATAGTGACTGTCTGTGGCACCTTACAGCCCCCCTGGCATTCCCAGTACCCAGAGGCACAAACAGCCCCCCCCAGCCCAATAAATAGTGACTGTCTGTGGCACCTTACAGCCCCCCTGGCATTCCCAGTACCCAGAGGCACAAACAGCCCCCCCAGCCCAATAAATAGTGACTGTCTGTGGCACCTTACAGCCCCCTGGCATTCCCAGTACCCAGAGGAACAAACAGCCCCCCCAGCCCAATAAATAGTGACTGTCTGTGGCACCTTACAGCCCCCTGGCATTCCCAGTACCCAGAGGCACAAACAGCCCCCCCAGCCCAATAAATAGTGACTGTCTGTGGCACCTTACAGCCCCCCTGGCATTCCCAGTACCCAGAGGCACAAACAGCCCCCCCAGCCCAATAAATAGTGACTGTCTGTGGCACCTTACAGCCCCCTGGCATTCCCAGTACCCAGAGGAACAAACAGCCCCCCCAGCCCAATAAATAGTGACTGTCTGTGGCACCTTACAGCCCCCCTGGCATTCCCAGTACCCAGAGGCACAAACAGCCCCCCCAGCCCAATAAATAGTGACTGTCTGTGGCACCTTACAGCCCCCCTGGCATTCCCAGTACCCAGAGGCACAAACAGCCCCCCCAGCCCAATAAATAGTGACTGTCTGTGGCACCTTACAGCCCCCCTGGCATTCCCAGTACCCAGAGGCACAAACAGCCCCCCCAGCCCAATAAATAGTGACTGTCTGTGGCACCTTACAGCCCCCCTGGCATTCCCAGTACCCAGAGGCACAAACAGCCCCCCCAGCCCAATAAATAGTGACTGTCTGTGGCACCTTACAGCCCCCCTGGCATTCCCAGTACCCAGAGGCACAAACAGCCCCCCCAGCCCAATAAATAGTGACTGTCTGTGGCACCTTACAGCCCCCCTGGCATTCCCAGTACCCAGAGGCACAAACAGCCCCCCCAGCCCAATAAATAGTGACTGTCTGTGGCACCTTACAGCCCCCCTGGCATTCCCAGTACCCAGAGGCACAAACAGCCCCCCCAGCCCAATAAATAGTGACTGTCTGTGGCACCTTACAGCCCCCCTGGCATTCCCAGTACCCAGAGGCACAAACAGCCCCCCCCAGCCCAATAAATAGTGACTGTCTGTGGCACCTTACAGCCCCCCTGGCATTCCCAGTACCCAGAGGCACAAACAGCCCCCCCAGCCCAATAAATAGTGACTGTCTGTGGCACCTTACAGCCCCCCTGGCATTCCCAGTACCCAGAGGCACAAACAGCCCCCCCAGCCCAATAAATAGTGACTGTCTGTGGCACCTTACAGCCCCCCTGGCATTCCCAGTACCCAGAGGCACAAACAGCCCCCCCCAGCCCAATAAATAGTGACTGTCTGTGGCACCTTACAGCCCCCCTGGCATTCCCAGTACCCAGAGGCACAAACAGCCCCCCCAGCCCAATAAATAGTGACTGTCTGTGGCACCTTACAGCCCCCCTGGCATTCCCAGTACCCAGAGGCACAAACAGCCCCCCCAGCCCAATAAATAGTGACTGTCTGTGGCACCTTACAGCCCCCCTGGCATTCCCAGTACCCAGAGGCACAAACAGCCCCCCCAGCCCAATAAATAGTGACTGTCTGTGGCACCTTACAGCCCCCCTGGCATTCCCAGTACCCAGAGGCACAAACAGCCCCCCCAGCCCAATAAATAGTGACTGTCTGTGGCACCTTACAGCCCCCCTGGCATTCCCAGTACCCAGAGGCACAAACAGCCCCCCCCAGCCCAATAAATAGTGACTGTCTGTGGCACCTTACAGCCCCCCTGGCATTCCCAGTACCCAGAGGCACAAACAGCCCCCCCAGCCCAATAAATAGTGACTGTCTGTGGCACCTTACAGCCCCCCTGGCATTCCCAGTACCCAGAGGCACAAACAGCCCCCCCCAGCCCAATAAATAGTGACTGTCTGTGGCACCTTACAGCCCCCCTGGCATTCCCAGTACCCAGAGGCACAAACAGCCCCCCCAGCCCAATAAATAGTGACTGTCTGTGGCACCTTACAGCCCCCCTGGCATTCCCAGTACCCAGAGGCACAAACAGCCCCCCCAGCCCAATAAATAGTGACTGTCTGTGGCACCTTACAGCCCCCCTGGCATTCCCAGTACCCAGAGGCACAAACAGCCCCCCCCAGCCCAATAAATAGTGACTGTCTGTGGCACCTTACAGCCCCCCTGGCATTCCCAGTACCCAGAGGCACAAACAGCCCCCCCCAGCCCAATAAATAGTGACTGTCTGTGGCACCTTACAGCCCCCCTGGCATTCCCAGTACCCAGAGGCACAAACAGCCCCCCCCAGCCCAATAAATAGTGACTGTCTGTGGCACCTTACAGCCCCCCTGGCATTCCCAGTACCCAGAGGAACAAACAGCCCCCCCAGCCCAATAAATAGTGACTGTCTGTGGCACCTTACAGCCCCCCTGGCATTCCCAGTACCCAGAGGCACAAACAGCCCCCCCCAGCCCAATAAATAGTGACTGTCTGTGGCACCTTACAGCCCCCCTGGCATTCCCAGTACCCAGAGGAACAAACAGCCCCCCCAGCCCAATAAATAGTGACTGTCTGTGGCACCTTACAGCCCCCCTGGCATTCCCAGTACCCAGAGGCACAAACAGCCCCCCCCAGCCCAATAAATAGTGACTGTCTGTGGCACCTTACAGCCCCCCTGGCATTCCCAGTACCCAGAGGCACAAACAGCCCCCCCAGCCCAATAAATAGTGACTGTCTGTGGCACCTTACAGCCCCCCTGGCATTCCCAGTACCCAGAGGAACAAACAGCCCCCCCCAGCCCAATAAATAGTGACTGTCTGTGGCACCTTACAGCCCCCCTGGCATTCCCAGTACCCAGAGGCACAAACAGCCCCCCCCAGCCCAATAAATAGTGACTGTCTGTGGCACCTTACAGCCCCCCTGGCATTCCCAGTACCCAGAGGCACAAACAGCCCCCCCCAGCCCAATAAATAGTGACTGTCTGTGGCACCTTACAGCCCCCCTGGCATTCCCAGTACCCAGAGGCACAAACAGCCCCCCCAGCCCAATAAATAGTGACTGTCTGTGGCACCTTACAGCCCCCCTGGCATTCCCAGTACCCAGAGGCACAAACAGCCCCCCCCAGCCCAATAAATAGTGACTGTCTGTGGCACCTTACAGCCCCCCTGGCATTCCCAGTACCCAGAGGCACAAACAGCCCCCCCCAGCCCAATAAATAGTGACTGTCTGTGGCACCTTACAGCCCCCCTGGCATTCCCAGTACCCAGAGGCACAAACAGCCCCCCCCAGCCCAATAAATAGTGACTGTCTGTGGCACCTTACAGCCCCCCTGGCATTCCCAGTACCCAGAGGAACAAACAGCCCCCCCCAGCCCAATAAATAGTGACTGTCTGTGGCACCTTACAGCCCCCCTGGCATTCCCAGTACCCAGAGGCACAAACAGCCCCCCCCAGCCCAATAAATAGTGACTGTCTGTGGCACCTTACAGCCCCCCTGGCATTCCCAGTACCCAGAGGCACAAACAGCCCCCCCCAGCCCAATAAATAGTGACTGTCTGTGGCACCTTACAGCCCCCCTGGCATTCCCAGTACCCAGAGGCACAAACAGCCCCCCCAGCCCAATAAATAGTGACTGTCTGTGGCACCTTACAGCCCCCCTGGCATTCCCAGTACCCAGAGGCACAAACAGCCCCCCCAGCCCAATAAATAGTGACTGTCTGTGGCACCTTACAGCCCCCCTGGCATTCCCAGTACCCAGAGGCACAAACAGCCCCCCCAGCCCAATAAATAGTGACTGTCTGTGGCACCTTACAGCCCCCCTGGCATTCCCAGTACCCAGAGGAACAAACAGCCCCCCCCAGCCCAATAAATAGTGACTGTCTGTGGCACCTTACAGCCCCCCTGGCATTCCCAGTACCCAGAGGCACAAACAGCCCCCCCCAGCCCAATAAATAGTGACTGTCTGTGGCACCTTACAGCCCCCCTGGCATTCCCAGTACCCAGAGGAACAAACAGCCCCCCCAGCCCAATAAATAGTGACTGTCTGTGGCACCTTACAGCCCCCCTGGCATTCCCAGTACCCAGAGGCACAAACAGCCCCCCCCAGCCCAATAAATAGTGACTGTCTGTGGCACCTTACAGCCCCCCTGGCATTCCCAGTACCCAGAGGCACAAACAGCCCCCCCAGCCCAATAAATAGTGACTGTCTGTGGCACCTTACAGCCCCCCTGGCATTCCCAGTACCCAGAGGAACAAACAGCCCCCCCAGCCCAATAAATAGTGACTGTCTGTGGCACCTTACAGCCCCCTGGCATTCCCAGTACCCAGAGGCACAAACAGCCCCCCCAGCCCAATAAATAGTGACTGTCTGTGGCACCTTACAGCCCCCCTGGCATTCCCAGTACCCAGAGGACAAACAGCCCCCCCAGCCCAATAAATAGTGACTGTCTGTGGCACCTTACAGCCCCCCTGGCATTCCCAGTACCCAGAGGCACAAACAGCCCCCCCAGCCCAATAAATAGTGACTGTCTGTGGCACCTTACAGCCCCCCTGGCATTCCCAGTACCCAGAGGCACAAACAGCCCCCCCAGCCCAATAAATAGTGACTGTCTGTGGCACCTTACAGCCCCCCTGGCATTCCCAGTACCCAGAGGCACAAACAGCCCCCCCAGCCCAATAAATAGTGACTGTCTGTGGCACCTTACAGCCCCCCTGGCATTCCCAGTACCCAGAGGCACAAACAGCCCCCCCAGCCCAATAAATAGTGACTGTCTGTGGCACCTTACAGCCCCCCTGGCATTCCCAGTACCCAGAGGCACAAACAGCCCCCCCAGCCCAATAAATAGTGACTGTCTGTGGCACCTTACAGCCCCCCTGGCATTCCCAGTACCCAGAGGCACAAACAGCCCCCCCAGCCCAATAAATAGTGACTGTCTGTGGCACCTTACAGCCCCCCTGGCATTCCCAGTACCCAGAGGCACAAACAGCCCCCCCAGCCCAATAAATAGTGACTGTCTGTGGCACCTTACAGCCCCCCTGGCATTCCCAGTACCCAGAGGCACAAACAGCCCCCCCCAGCCCAATAAATAGTGACTGTCTGTGGCACCTTACAGCCCCCTGGCATTCCCAGTACCCAGAGGCACAAACAGCCCCCCCAGCCCAATAAATAGTGACTGTCTGTGGCACCTTACAGCCCCCCTGGCATTCCCAGTACCCAGAGGCACAAACAGCCCCCCCCAGCCCAATAAATAGTGACTGTCTGTGGCACCTTACAGCCCCCCTGGCATTCCCAGTACCCAGAGGCACAAACAGCCCCCCCCAGCCCAATAAATAGTGACTGTCTGTGGCACCTTACAGCCCCCCTGGCATTCCCAGTACCCAGAGGCACAAACAGCCCCCCCCCAGCCCAATAAATAGTGACTGTCTGTGGCACCTTACAGCCCCCCTGGCATTCCCAGTACCCAGAGGCACAAACAGCCCCCCCCAGCCCAATAAATAGTGACTGTCTGTGGCACCTTACAGCCCCCCTGGCATTCCCAGTACCCAGAGGCACAAACAGCCCCCCCAGCCCAATAAATAGTGACTGTCTGTGGCACCTTACAGCCCCCCTGGCATTCCCAGTACCCAGAGGCACAAACAGCCCCCCCAGCCCAATAAATAGTGACTGTCTGTGGCACCTTACAGCCCCCCTGGCATTCCCAGTACCCAGAGGCACAAACAGCCCCCCCAGCCCAATAAATAGTGACTGTCTGTGGCACCTTACAGCCCCCTGGCATTCCCAGTACCCAGAGGCACAAACAGCCCCCCCCAGCCCAATAAATAGTGACTGTCTGTGGCACCTTACAGCCCCCTGGCATTCCCAGTACCCAGAGGCACAAACAGCCCCCCCCAGCCCAATAAATAGTGACTGTCTGTGGCACCTTACAGCCCCCTGGCATTCCCAGTACCCAGAGGAACAAACAGCCCCCCCAGCCCAATAAATAGTGACTGTCTGTGGCACCTTACAGCCCCCCTGGCATTCCCAGTACCCAGAGGAACAAACAGCCCCCCCCAGCCCAATAAATAGTGACTGTCTGTGGCACCTTACAGCCCCCTGGCATTCCCAGTACCCAGAGGCACAAACAGCCCCCCCCAGCCCAATAAATAGTGACTGTCTGTGGCACCTTACAGCCCCCCTGGCATTCCCAGTACCCAGAGGCACAAACAGCCCCCCCCAGCCCAATAAATAGTGACTGTCTGTGGCACCTTACAGCCCCCTGGCATTCCCAGTACCCAGAGGCACAAACAGCCCCCCCAGCCCAATAAATAGTGACTGTCTGTGGCACCTTACAGCCCCCCTGGCATTCCCAGTACCCAGAGGCACAAACAGCCCCCCCCAGCCCAATAAATAGTGACTGTCTGTGGCACCTTACAGCCCCCCTGGCATTCCCAGTACCCAGAGGCACAAACAGCCCCCCCAGCCCAATAAATAGTGACTGTCTGTGGCACCTTACAGCCCCCCTGGCATTCCCAGTACCCAGAGGCACAAACAGCCCCCCCCAGCCCAATAAATAGTGACTGTCTGTGGCACCTTACAGCCCCCCTGGCATTCCCAGTACCCAGAGGCACAAACAGCCCCCCCAGCCCAATAAATAGTGACTGTCTGTGGCACCTTACAGCCCCCCTGGCATTCCCAGTACCCAGAGGAACAAACAGCCCCCCCAGCCCAATAAATAGTGACTGTCTGTGGCACCTTACAGCCCCCCTGGCATTCCCAGTACCCAGAGGCACAAACAGCCCCCCCCAGCCCAATAAATAGTGACTGTCTGTGGCACCTTACAGCCCCCCTGGCATTCCCAGTACCCAGAGGAACAAACAGCCCCCCCAGCCCAATAAATAGTGACTGTCTGTGGCACCTTACAGCCCCCCTGGCATTCCCAGTACCCAGAGGCACAAACAGCCCCCCCCAGCCCAATAAATAGTGACTGTCTGTGGCACCTTACAGCCCCCCTGGCATTCCCAGTACCCAGAGGCACAAACAGCCCCCCCCAGCCCAATAAATAGTGACTGTCTGTGGCACCTTACAGCCCCCCTGGCATTCCCAGTACCCAGAGGCACAAACAGCCCCCCCCAGCCCAATAAATAGTGACTGTCTGTGGCACCTTACAGCCCCCCTGGCATTCCCAGTACCCAGAGGCACAAACAGCCCCCCCAGCCCAATAAATAGTGACTGTCTGTGGCACCTTACAGCCCCCCTGGCATTCCCAGTACCCAGAGGCACAAACAGCCCCCCCAGCCCAATAAATAGTGACTGTCTGTGGCACCTTACAGCCCCCCTGGCATTCCCAGTACCCAGAGGCACAAACAGCCCCCCCAGCCCAATAAATAGTGACTGTCTGTGGCACCTTACAGCCCCCCTGGCATTCCCAGTACCCAGAGGCACAAACAGCCCCCCCAGCCCAATAAATAGTGACTGTCTGTGGCACCTTACAGCCCCCCTGGCATTCCCAGTACCCAGAGGCACAAACAGCCCCCCCAGCCCAATAAATAGTGACTGTCTGTGGCACCTTACAGCCCCCCTGGCATTCCCAGTACCCAGAGGCACAAACAGCCCCCCCAGCCCAATAAATAGTGACTGTCTGTGGCACCTTACAGCCCCCCTGGCATTCCCAGTACCCAGAGGCACAAACAGCCCCCCCAGCCCAATAAATAGTGACTGTCTGTGGCACCTTACAGCCCCCCTGGCATTCCCAGTACCCAGAGGCACAAACAGCCCCCCCCAGCCCAATAAATAGTGACTGTCTGTGGCACCTTACAGCCCCCCTGGCATTCCCAGTACCCAGAGGCACAAACAGCCCCCCCAGCCCAATAAATAGTGACTGTCTGTGGCACCTTACAGCCCCCCTGGCATTCCCAGTACCCAGAGGCACAAACAGCCCCCCCCAGCCCAATAAATAGTGACTGTCTGTGGCACCTTACAGCCCCCCTGGCATTCCCAGTACCCAGAGGCACAAACAGCCCCCCCAGCCCAATAAATAGTGACTGTCTGTGGCACCTTACAGCCCCCCTGGCATTCCCAGTACCCAGAGGCACAAACAGCCCCCCCCAGCCCAATAAATAGTGACTGTCTGTGGCACCTTACAGCCCCCCTGGCATTCCCAGTACCCAGAGGCACAAACAGCCCCCCCCCAGCCCAATAAATAGTGACTGTCTGTGGCACCTTACAGCCCCCCTGGCATTCCCAGTACCCAGAGGCACAAACAGCCCCCCCAGCCCAATAAATAGTGACTGTCTGTGGCACCTTACAGCCCCCCTGGCATTCCCAGTACCCAGAGGCACAAACAGCCCCCCCCAGCCCAATAAATAGTGACTGTCTGTGGCACCTTACAGCCCCCCTGGCATTCCCAGTACCCAGAGGCACAAACAGCCCCCCCCAGCCCAATAAATAGTGACTGTCTGTGGCACCTTACAGCCCCCCTGGCATTCCCAGTACCCAGAGGAACAAACAGCCCCCCCAGCCCAATAAATAGTGACTGTCTGTGGCACCTTACAGCCCCCCTGGCATTCCCAGTACCCAGAGGCACAAACAGCCCCCCCAGCCCAATAAATAGTGACTGTCTGTGGCACCTTACAGCCCCCCTGGCATTCCCAGTACCCAGAGGCACAAACAGCCCCCCCCAGCCCAATAAATAGTGACTGTCTGTGGCACCTTACAGCCCCCCTGGCATTCCCAGTACCCAGAGGCACAAACAGCCCCCCCAGCCCAATAAATAGTGACTGTCTGTGGCACCTTACAGCCCCCCTGGCATTCCCAGTACCCAGAGGCACAAACAGCCCCCCCAGCCCAATAAATAGTGACTGTCTGTGGCACCTTACAGCCCCCCTGGCATTCCCAGTACCCAGAGGCACAAACAGCCCCCCCCAGCCCAATAAATAGTGACTGTCTGTGGCACCTTACAGCCCCCCTGGCATTCCCAGTACCCAGAGGCACAAACAGCCCCCCCAGCCCAATAAATAGTGACTGTCTGTGGCACCTTACAGCCCCCCTGGCATTCCCAGTACCCAGAGGCACAAACAGCCCCCCCAGCCCAATAAATAGTGACTGTCTGTGGCACCTTACAGCCCCCCTGGCATTCCCAGTACCCAGAGGCACAAACAGCCCCCCCCAGCCCAATAAATAGTGACTGTCTGTGGCACCTTACAGCCCCCCTGGCATTCCCAGTACCCAGAGGCACAAACAGCCCCCCCAGCCCAATAAATAGTGACTGTCTGTGGCACCTTACAGCCCCCCTGGCATTCCCAGTACCCAGAGGCACAAACAGCCCCCCCCAGCCCAATAAATAGTGACTGTCTGTGGCACCTTACAGCCCCCCTGGCATTCCCAGTACCCAGAGGCACAAACAGCCCCCCCCAGCCCAATAAATAGTGACTGTCTGTGGCACCTTACAGCCCCCCTGGCATTCCCAGTACCCAGAGGCACAAACAGCCCCCCCCAGCCCAATAAATAGTGACTGTCTGTGGCACCTTACAGCCCCCCTGGCATTCCCAGTACCCAGAGGCACAAACAGCCCCCCCAGCCCAATAAATAGTGACTGTCTGTGGCACCTTACAGCCCCCCTGGCATTCCCAGTACCCAGAGGCACAAACAGCCCCCCCAGCCCAATAAATAGTGACTGTCTGTGGCACCTTACAGCCCCCCTGGCATTCCCAGTACCCAGAGGCACAAACAGCCCCCCCAGCCCAATAAATAGTGACTGTCTGTGGCACCTTACAGCCCCCCTGGCATTCCCAGTACCCAGAGGCACAAACAGCCCCCCCAGCCCAATAAATAGTGACTGTCTGTGGCACCTTACAGCCCCCTGGCATTCCCAGTACCCAGAGCACAAACAGCCCCCCAGCCCAATAAATAGTGACTGTCTGTGGCACCTTACAGCCCCCCTGGCATTCCCAGTACCCAGAGGCACAAACAGCCCCCCCAGCCCAATAAATAGTGACTGTCTGTGGCACCTTACAGCCCCCCTGGCATTCCCAGTACCCAGAGCACAAACAGCCCCCCCCAGCCCAATAAATAGTGACTGTCTGTGGCACCTTACAGCCCCCTGGCATTCCCAGTACCCAGAGGCACAAACAGCCCCCCCAGCCCAATAAATAGTGACTGTCTGTGGCACCTTACAGCCCCCCTGGCATTCCCAGTACCCAGAGGAACAAACAGCCCCCCCAGCCCAATAAATAGTGACTGTCTGTGGCACCTTACAGCCCCCCTGGCATTCCCAGTACCCAGAGGCACAAACAGCCCCCCCAGCCCAATAAATAGTGACTGTCTGTGGCACCTTACAGCCCCCCTGGCATTCCCAGTACCAGAGGAACAAACAGCCCCCCCAGCCCAATAAATAGTGACTGTCTGTGGCACCTTACAGCCCCCCTGGCATTCCAGTACCCAGAGGAACAAACAGCCCCCCCAGCCCAATAAATAGTGACTGTCTGTGGCACCTTACAGCCCCCCTGGCATTCCCAGTACCCAGAGGCACAAACAGCCCCCCCAGCCCAATAAATAGTGACTGTCTGTGGCACCTTACAGCCCCCCTGGCATTCCCAGTACCCAGAGGCACAAACAGCCCCCCCAGCCCAATAAATAGTGACTGTCTGTGGCACCTTACAGCCCCCCTGGCATTCCCAGTACCCAGAGGCACAAACAGCCCCCCCCAGCCCAATAAATAGTGACTGTCTGTGGCACCTTACAGCCCCCCTGGCATTCCCAGTACCCAGAGGCACAAACAGCCCCCCCAGCCCAATAAATAGTGACTGTCTGTGGCACCTTACAGCCCCCCTGGCATTCCCAGTACCCAGAGGCACAAACAGCCCCCCCAGCCCAATAAATAGTGACTGTCTGTGGCACCTTACAGCCCCCCTGGCATTCCCAGTACCCAGAGGCACAAACAGCCCCCCCAGCCCAATAAATAGTGACTGTCTGTGGCACCTTACAGCCCCCCTGGCATTCCCAGTACCCAGAGGCACAAACAGCCCCCCCCAGCCCAATAAATAGTGACTGTCTGTGGCACCTTACAGCCCCCCTGGCATTCCCAGTACCCAGAGGCACAAACAGCCCCCCCCAGCCCAATAAATAGTGACTGTCTGTGGCACCTTACAGCCCCCCTGGCATTCCCAGTACCCAGAGGCACAAACAGCCCCCCCCAGCCCAATAAATAGTGACTGTCTGTGGCACCTTACAGCCCCCCTGGCATTCCCAGTACCCAGAGGCACAAACAGCCCCCCCCAGCCCAATAAATAGTGACTGTCTGTGGCACCTTACAGCCCCCCTGGCATTCCCAGTACCCAGAGGCACAAACAGCCCCCCCAGCCCAATAAATAGTGACTGTCTGTGGCACCTTACAGCCCCCCTGGCATTCCCAGTACCCAGAGGCACAAACAGCCCCCCCCAGCCCAATAAATAGTGACTGTCTGTGGCACCTTACAGCCCCCCTGGCATTCCCAGTACCCAGAGGCACAAACAGCCCCCCCAGCCCAATAAATAGTGACTGTCTGTGGCACCTTACAGCCCCCCTGGCATTCCCAGTACCCAGAGGAACAAACAGCCCCCCCAGCCCAATAAATAGTGACTGTCTGTGGCACCTTACAGCCCCCCTGGCATTCCCAGTACCCAGAGGCACAAACAGCCCCCCCCAGCCCAATAAATAGTGACTGTCTGTGGCACCTTACAGCCCCCCTGGCATTCCCAGTACCCAGAGGCACAAACAGCCCCCCCAGCCCAATAAATAGTGACTGTCTGTGGCACCTTACAGCCCCCCTGGCATTCCCAGTACCCAGAGGCACAAACAGCCCCCCCAGCCCAATAAATAGTGACTGTCTGTGGCACCTTACAGCCCCCCTGGCATTCCCAGTACCCAGAGGCACAAACAGCCCCCCCCAGCCCAATAAATAGTGACTGTCTGTGGCACCTTACAGCCCCCCTGGCATTCCCAGTACCCAGAGGAACAAACAGCCCCCCCCAGCCCAATAAATAGTGACTGTCTGTGGCACCTTACAGCCCCCCTGGCATTCCCAGTACCCAGAGGCACAAACAGCCCCCCCAGCCCAATAAATAGTGACTGTCTGTGGCACCTTACAGCCCCCCTGGCATTCCCAGTACCCAGAGGCACAAACAGCCCCCCCCAGCCCAATAAATAGTGACTGTCTGTGGCACCTTACAGCCCCCTGGCATTCCCAGTACCCAGAGGCACAAACAGCCCCCCCAGCCCAATAAATAGTGACTGTCTGTGGCACCTTACAGCCCCCCTGGCATTCCCAGTACCCAGAGGCACAAACAGCCCCCCCCAGCCCAATAAATAGTGACTGTCTGTGGCACCTTACAGCCCCCCTGGCATTCCCAGTACCCAGAGGCACAAACAGCCCCCCCAGCCCAATAAATAGTGACTGTCTGTGGCACCTTACAGCCCCCTGGCATTCCCAGTACCCAGAGGCACAAACAGCCCCCCCCAGCCCAATAAATAGTGACTGTCTGTGGCACCTTACAGCCCCCCTGGCATTCCCAGTACCCAGAGGCACAAACAGCCCCCCCCAGCCCAATAAATAGTGACTGTCTGTGGCACCTTACAGCCCCCCTGGCATTCCCAGTACCCAGAGGCACAAACAGCCCCCCCCAGCCCAATAAATAGTGACTGTCTGTGGCACCTTACAGCCCCCTGGCATTCCCAGTACCCAGAGGCACAAACAGCCCCCCCAGCCCAATAAATAGTGACTGTCTGTGGCACCTTACAGCCCCCCTGGCATTCCCAGTACCCAGAGGAACAAACAGCCCCCCCAGCCCAATAAATAGTGACTGTCTGTGGCACCTTACAGCCCCCCTGGCATTCCCAGTACCCAGAGGCACAAACAGCCCCCCCCAGCCCAATAAATAGTGACTGTCTGTGGCACCTTACAGCCCCCCTGGCATTCCCAGTACCCAGAGGACAAACAGCCCCCCCCAGCCCAATAAATAGTGACTGTCTGTGGCACCTTACAGCCCCCCTGGCATTCCAGTACCCAGAGGCACAAACAGCCCCCCCAGCCCAATAAATAGTGACTGTCTGTGGCACCTTACAGCCCCCCTGGCATTCCCAGTACCCAGAGGCACAAACAGCCCCCCCAGCCCAATAAATAGTGACTGTCTGTGGCACCTTACAGCCCCCCTGGCATTCCCAGTACCCAGAGGCACAAACAGCCCCCCCCAGCCCAATAAATAGTGACTGTCTGTGGCACCTTACAGCCCCCCTGGCATTCCCAGTACCCAGAGGCACAAACAGCCCCCCCCAGCCCAATAAATAGTGACTGTCTGTGGCACCTTACAGCCCCCCTGGCATTCCCAGTACCCAGAGGCACAAACAGCCCCCCCCCAGCCCAATAAATAGTGACTGTCTGTGGCACCTTACAGCCCCCCTGGCATTCCCAGTACCCAGAGGAACAAACAGCCCCCCCCAGCCCAATAAATAGTGACTGTCTGTGGCACCTTACAGCCCCCCTGGCATTCCCAGTACCCAGAGGCACAAACAGCCCCCCCAGCCCAATAAATAGTGACTGTCTGTGGCACCTTACAGCCCCCCTGGCATTCCCAGTACCCAGAGGCACAAACAGCCCCCCCCAGCCCAATAAATAGTGACTGTCTGTGGCACCTTACAGCCCCCCTGGCATTCCCAGTACCCAGAGGAACAAACAGCCCCCCCAGCCCAATAAATAGTGACTGTCTGTGGCACCTTACAGCCCCCCTGGCATTCCCAGTACCCAGAGGCACAAACAGCCCCCCCAGCCCAATAAATAGTGACTGTCTGTGGCACCTTACAGCCCCCCTGGCATTCCCAGTACCCAGAGGCACAAACAGCCCCCCCCAGCCCAATAAATAGTGACTGTCTGTGGCACCTTACAGCCCCCCTGGCATTCCCAGTACCCAGAGGCACAAACAGCCCCCCCAGCCCAATAAATAGTGACTGTCTGTGGCACCTTACAGCCCCCTGGCATTCCCAGTACCCAGAGGCAACAAACAGCCCCCCCAGCCCAATAAATAGTGACTGTCTGTGGCACCTTACAGCCCCCCTGGCATTCCCAGTACCCAGAGGCACAAACAGCCCCCCCAGCCCAATAAATAGTGACTGTCTGTGGCACCTTACAGCCCCCCTGGCATTCCCAGTACCCAGAGGCACAAACAGCCCCCCCCCAGCCCAATAAATAGTGACTGTCTGTGGCACCTTACAGCCCCCCTGGCATTCCCAGTACCCAGAGGCACAAACAGCCCCCCCCAGCCCAATAAATAGTGACTGTCTGTGGCACCTTACAGCCCCCTGGCATTCCCAGTACCCAGAGGCACAAACAGCCCCCCCAGCCCAATAAATAGTGACTGTCTGTGGCACCTTACAGCCCCCCTGGCATTCCCAGTACCCAGAGGCACAAACAGCCCCCCCAGCCCAATAAATAGTGACTGTCTGTGGCACCTTACAGCCCCCCTGGCATTCCCAGTACCCAGAGGCACAAACAGCCCCCCCCAGCCCAATAAATAGTGACTGTCTGTGGCACCTTACAGCCCCCCTGGCATTCCCAGTACCCAGAGGCACAAACAGCCCCCCCCAGCCCAATAAATAGTGACTGTCTGTGGCACCTTACAGCCCCCCTGGCATTCCCAGTACCCAGAGGCACAAACAGCCCCCCCCAGCCCAATAAATAGTGACTGTCTGTGGCACCTTACAGCCCCCCTGGCATTCCCAGTACCCAGAGGCACAAACAGCCCCCCCCAGCCCAATAAATAGTGACTGTCTGTGGCACCTTACAGCCCCCCTGGCATTCCCAGTACCCAGAGGCACAAACAGCCCCCCCAGCCCAATAAATAGTGACTGTCTGTGGCACCTTACAGCCCCCCTGGCATTCCCAGTACCCAGAGGCACAAACAGCCCCCCCCAGCCCAATAAATAGTGACTGTCTGTGGCACCTTACAGCCCCCCTGGCATTCCAGTACCCAGAGGCACAAACAGCCCCCCCAGCCCAATAAATAGTGACTGTCTGTGGCACCTTACAGCCCCCCTGGCATTCCCAGTACCCAGAGGCACAAACAGCCCCCCCAGCCCAATAAATAGTGACTGTCTGTGGCACCTTACAGCCCCCCTGGCATTCCCAGTACCCAGAGGCACAAACAGCCCCCCCCAGCCCAATAAATAGTGACTGTCTGTGGCACCTTACAGCCCCCCTGGCATTCCCAGTACCCAGAGGCACAAACAGCCCCCCAGCCCAATAAATAGTGACTGTCTGTGGCACCTTACAGCCCCCCTGGCATTCCCAGTACCCAGAGGCACAAACAGCCCCCCCAGCCCAATAAATAGTGACTGTCTGTGGCACCTTACAGCCCCCCTGGCATTCCCAGTACCCAGAGGCACAAACAGCCCCCCCAGCCCAATAAATAGTGACTGTCTGTGGCACCTTACAGCCCCCCTGGCATTCCCAGTACCCAGAGGCACAAACAGCCCCCCCCAGCCCAATAAATAGTGACTGTCTGTGGCACCTTACAGCCCCCCTGGCATTCCCAGTACCCAGAGGCACAAACAGCCCCCCCCAGCCCAATAAATAGTGACTGTCTGTGGCACCTTACAGCCCCCCTGGCATTCCCAGTACCCAGAGGCACAAACAGCCCCCCCAGCCCAATAAATAGTGACTGTCTGTGGCACCTTACAGCCCCCCTGGCATTCCCAGTACCCAGAGGCACAAACAGCCCCCCCCAGCCCAATAAATAGTGACTGTCTGTGGCACCTTACAGCCCCCCTGGCATTCCCAGTACCCAGAGGCACAAACAGCCCCCCCAGCCCAATAAATAGTGACTGTCTGTGGCACCTTACAGCCCCCCTGGCATTCCCAGTACCCAGAGGCACAAACAGCCCCCCCCAGCCCAATAAATAGTGACTGTCTGTGGCACCTTACAGCCCCCCTGGCATTCCCAGTACCCAGAGGCACAAACAGCCCCCCCCAGCCCAATAAATAGTGACTGTCTGTGGCACCTTACAGCCCCCCTGGCATTCCCAGTACCCAGAGGCACAAACAGCCCCCCCCAGCCCAATAAATAGTGACTGTCTGTGGCACCTTACAGCCCCCCTGGCATTCCCAGTACCCAGAGGCACAAACAGCCCCCCCAGCCCAATAAATAGTGACTGTCTGTGGCACCTTACAGCCCCCCTGGCATTCCCAGTACCCAGAGGCACAAACAGCCCCCCCCCAGCCCAATAAATAGTGACTGTCTGTGGCACCTTACAGCCCCCTGGCATTCCCAGTACCCAGAGGCACAAACAGCCCCCCCCAGCCCAATAAATAGTGACTGTCTGTGGCACCTTACAGCCCCCCTGGCATTCCCAGTACCCAGAGGCACAAACAGCCCCCCCAGCCCAATAAATAGTGACTGTCTGTGGCACCTTACAGCCCCCTGGCATTCCCAGTACCCAGAGGCACAAACAGCCCCCCCAGCCCAATAAATAGTGACTGTCTGTGGCACCTTACAGCCCCCCTGGCATTCCCAGTACCCAGAGGCACAAACAGCCCCCCCAGCCCAATAAATAGTGACTGTCTGTGGCACCTTACAGCCCCCCTGGCATTCCCAGTACCCAGAGGAACAAACAGCCCCCCCAGCCCAATAAATAGTGACTGTCTGTGGCACCTTACAGCCCCCCTGGCATTCCCAGTACCCAGAGGCACAAACAGCCCCCCCAGCCCAATAAATAGTGACTGTCTGTGGCACCTTACAGCCCCCCTGGCATTCCCAGTACCCAGAGGCACAAACAGCCCCCCCAGCCCAATAAATAGTGACTGTCTGTGGCACCTTACAGCCCCCCTGGCATTCCCAGTACCCAGAGGCACAAACAGCCCCCCCAGCCCAATAAATAGTGACTGTCTGTGGCACCTTACAGCCCCCCTGGCATTCCAGTACCCAGAGGCACAAACAGCCCCCCCAGCCCAATAAATAGTGACTGTCTGTGGCACCTTACAGCCCCCCTGGCATTCCCAGTACCCAGAGGCACAAACAGCCCCCCCCAGCCCAATAAATAGTGACTGTCTGTGGCACCTTACAGCCCCCCTGGCATTCCCAGTACCCAGAGGCACAAACAGCCCCCCCCAGCCCAATAAATAGTGACTGTCTGTGGCACCTTACAGCCCCCCTGGCATTCCCAGTACCCAGAGGCACAAACAGCCCCCCCAGCCCAATAAATAGTGACTGTCTGTGGCACCTTACAGCCCCCCTGGCATTCCCAGTACCCAGAGGCACAAACAGCCCCCCCCAGCCCAATAAATAGTGACTGTCTGTGGCACCTTACAGCCCCCCTGGCATTCCCAGTACCCAGAGGCACAAACAGCCCCCCCCAGCCCAATAAATAGTGACTGTCTGTGGCACCTTACAGCCCCCCTGGCATTCCCAGTACCCAGAGGCACAAACAGCCCCCCCCAGCCCAATAAATAGTGACTGTCTGTGGCACCTTACAGCCCCCTGGCATTCCCAGTACCCAGAGGCACAAACAGCCCCCCCCCAGCCCAATAAATAGTGACTGTCTGTGGCACCTTACAGCCCCCCTGGCATTCCCAGTACCCAGAGGCACAAACAGCCCCCCCAGCCCAATAAATAGTGACTGTCTGTGGCACCTTACAGCCCCCCTGGCATTCCCAGTACCCAGAGGAACAAACAGCCCCCCCAGCCCAATAAATAGTGACTGTCTGTGGCACCTTACAGCCCCCCTGGCATTCCAGTACCCAGAGGCACAAACAGCCCCCCCCAGCCCAATAAATAGTGACTGTCTGTGGCACCTTACAGCCCCCCTGGCATTCCCAGTACCCAGAGGCACAAACAGCCCCCCCAGCCCAATAAATAGTGACTGTCTGTGGCACCTTACAGCCCCCCTGGCATTCCCAGTACCCAGAGGCAACAAACAGCCCCCCCAGCCCAATAAATAGTGACTGTCTGTGGCACCTTACAGCCCCCTGGCATTCCCAGTACCCAGAGGCACAAACAGCCCCCCCCCAGCCCAATAAATAGTGACTGTCTGTGGCACCTTACAGCCCCCTGGCATTCCCAGTACCCAGAGGCACAAACAGCCCCCCCAGCCCAATAAATAGTGACTGTCTGTGGCACCTTACAGCCCCCCTGGCATTCCCAGTACCCAGAGGCACAAACAGCCCCCCCAGCCCAATAAATAGTGACTGTCTGTGGCACCTTACAGCCCCCCTGGCATTCCCAGTACCCAGAGCACAAAACAGCCCCCCCCAGCCCAATAAATAGTGACTGTCTGTGGCACCTTACAGCCCCCTGGCATTCCAGTACCCAGAGGCACAAACAGCCCCCCCCCAGCCCAATAAATAGTGACTGTCTGTGGCACCTTACAGCCCCCCTGGCATTCCCAGTACCCAGAGGCACAAACAGCCCCCCCCCAGCCCAATAAATAGTGACTGTCTGTGGCACCTTACAGCCCCCTGGCATTCCCAGTACCCAGAGCACAAACAGCCCCCCCCCAGCCCAATAAATAGTGACTGTCTGTGGCACCTTACAGCCCCCCTGGCATTCCCAGTACCCAGAGGCACAAACAGCCCCCCCAGCCCAATAAATAGTGACTGTCTGTGGCACCTTACAGCCCCTGGCATTCCCAGTACCCAGAGGCACAAACAGCCCCCCCAGCCCAATAAATAGTGACTGTCTGTGGCACCTTACAGCCCCCCTGGCATTCCCAGTACCCAGAGGAACAAACAGCCCCCCCCAGCCCAATAAATAGTGACTGTCTGTGGCACCTTACAGCCCCCCTGGCATTCCCAGTACCCAGAGGCACAAACAGCCCCCCCCCAGCCCAATAAATAGTGACTGTCTGTGGCACCTTACAGCCCCCCTGGCATTCCCAGTACCCAGAGGCACAAACAGCCCCCCCAGCCCAATAAATAGTGACTGTCTGTGGCACCTTACAGCCCCCCTGGCATTCCCAGTACCCAGAGGCACAAACAGCCCCCCCCAGCCCAATAAATAGTGACTGTCTGTGGCACCTTACAGCCCCCCTGGCATTCCCAGTACCCAGAGGCACAAACAGCCCCCCCAGCCCAATAAATAGTGACTGTCTGTGGCACCTTAACAGCCCCCCTGGCATTCCCAGTACCCAGAGGCACAAACAGCCCCCCCAGCCAATAAATAGTGACTGTCTGTGGCACCTTACAGCCCCCTGGCATTCCCAGTACCCAGAGGCACAAACAGCCCCCCCCAGCCCAATAAATAGTGACTGTCTGTGGCACCTTACAGCCCCCCTGGCATTCCCAGTACCCAGAGGCAACAAACAGCCCCCCCAGCCCAATAAATAGTGACTGTCTGTGGCACCTTACAGCCCCCCTGGCATTCCCAGTACCCAGAGGCACAAACAGCCCCCCCCAGCCCAATAAATAGTGACTGTCTGTGGCACCTTACAGCCCCCCTGGCATTCCCAGTACCCAGAGGCACAAACAGCCCCCCCAGCCCAATAAATAGTGACTGTCTGTGGCACCTTACAGCCCCCTGGCATTCCCAGTACCCAGAGGCACAAACAGCCCCCCCAGCCCAATAAATAGTGACTGTCTGTGGCACCTTACAGCCCCCCTGGCATTCCCAGTACCCAGAGGCACAAACAGCCCCCCCAGCCCAATAAATAGTGACTGTCTGTGGCACCTTACAGCCCCCTGGCATTCCCAGTACCCAGAGGCACAAACAGCCCCCCCAGCCCAATAAATAGTGACTGTCTGTGGCAACCTTACAGCCCCCCTGGCATTCCCAGTACCCAGAGGCACAAACAGCCCCCCCAGCCCAATAAATAGTGACTGTCTGTGGCACCTTACAGCCCCCCTGGCATTCCCAGTACCCAGAGGCACAAACAGCCCCCCCAGCCCAATAAATAGTGGACTGTCTGTGGCACCTTACAGCCCCCCTGGCATTCCAGTACCCAGAGGACAAAACAGCCCCCCCAGCCCAATAAATAGTGACTGTCTGTGGCACCTTACAGCCCCCCTGGCATTCCCAGTACCCAGAGGCACAAACAGCCCCCCCCAGCCCAATAAATAGTGACTGTCTGTGGCACCTTACAGCCCCCCTGGCATTCCCAGTACCCAGAGGCACAAACAGCCCCCCCCCAGCCCAATAAATAGTGACTGTCTGTGGCACCTTACAGCCCCCCTGGCATTCCAGTACCCAGAGGCACAAACAGCCCCCCCAGCCCAATAAATAGTGACTGTCTGTGGCACCTTACAGCCCCCTGGCATTCCCAGTACCCAGAGGCACAAACAGCCCCCCCCCAGCCCAATAAATAGTGACTGTCTGTGGCACCTTACAGCCCCCCTGGCATTCCCAGTACCCAGAGGCACAAACAGCCCCCCCAGCCCAATAAATAGTGACTGTCTGTGGCACCTTACAGCCCCCTGGCATTCCCAGTACCCAGAGGCACAAACAGCCCCCCCCAGCCCAATAAATAGTGACTGTCTGTGGCACCTTACAGCCCCCCTGGCATTCCCAGTACCCAGAGGCACAAACAGCCCCCCCAGCCCAATAAATAGTGACTGTCTGTGGCACCTTACAGCCCCCCTGGCATTCCCAGTACCCAGAGGCACAAACAGCCCCCCCCAGCCCAATAAATAGTGACTGTCTGTGGCACCTTACAGCCCCCCTGGCATTCCCAGTACCCAGAGGCAACAAACAGCCCCCCCAGCCCAATAAATAGTGACTGTCTGTGGCACCTTACAGCCCCCCTGGCATTCCCAGTACCCAGAGGCACAAACAGCCCCCCCCAGCCCAATAAATAGTGACTGTCTGTGGCACCTTACAGCCCCCCTGGCATTCCCAGTACCCAGAGGCACAAACAGCCCCCCCCAGCCCAATAAATAGTGACTGTCTGTGGCACCTTACAGCCCCCCTGGCATTCCCAGTACCCAGAGGCACAAACAGCCCCCCCAGCCCAATAAATAGTGACTGTCTGTGGCACCTTACAGCCCCCCTGGCATTCCCAGTACCCAGAGGCACAAACAGCCCCCCCAGCCCAATAAATAGTGACTGTCTGTGGCACCTTACAGCCCCCCTGGCATTCCCAGTACCCAGAGGCACAAACAGCCCCCCCAGCCCAATAAATAGTGACTGTCTGTGGCACCTTACAGCCCCCCTGGCATTCCCAGTACCCAGAGGCACAAACAGCCCCCCCCAGCCCAATAAATAGTGACTGTCTGTGGCACCTTACAGCCCCCCTGGCATTCCCAGTACCCAGAGGCACAAACAGCCCCCCCAGCCCAATAAATAGTGACTGTCTGTGGCACCTTACAGCCCCCCTGGCATTCCCAGTACCCAGAGGCACAAACAGCCCCCCCCAGCCCAATAAATAGTGACTGTCTGTGGCACCTTACAGCCCCCCTGGCATTCCCAGTACCCAGAGGCACAAACAGCCCCCCCCAGCCCAATAAATAGTGACTGTCTGTGGCACCTTACAGCCCCCCTGGCATTCCCAGTACCCAGAGGCACAAACAGCCCCCCCCAGCCCAATAAATAGTGACTGTCTGTGGCACCTTACAGCCCCCCTGGCATTCCCAGTACCCAGAGGCACAAACAGCCCCCCCCAGCCCAATAAATAGTGACTGTCTGTGGCACCTTACAGCCCCCCTGGCATTCCCAGTACCCAGAGGCACAAACAGCCCCCCCCAGCCCAATAAATAGTGACTGTCTGTGGCACCTTACAGCCCCCCTGGCATTCCCAGTACCCAGAGGCACAAACAGCCCCCCCCAGCCCAATAAATAGTGACTGTCTGTGGCACCTTACAGCCCCCCTGGCATTCCCAGTACCCAGAGGCACAAACAGCCCCCCCCCAGCCCAATAAATAGTGACTGTCTGTGGCACCTTACAGCCCCCCTGGCATTCCCAGTACCCAGAGGCACAAACAGCCCCCCCCAGCCCAATAAATAGTGACTGTCTGTGGCACCTTACAGCCCCCCTGGCATTCCCAGTACCCAGAGGCACAAACAGCCCCCCCCAGCCCAATAAATAGTGACTGTCTGTGGCACCTTACAGCCCCCCTGGCATTCCCAGTACCCAGAGGCACAAACAGCCCCCCCCAGCCCAATAAATAGTGACTGTCTGTGGCACCTTACAGCCCCCCTGGCATTCCCAGTACCCAGAGGCACAAACAGCCCCCCCCAGCCCAATAAATAGTGACTGTCTGTGGCACCTTACAGCCCCCCTGGCATTCCCAGTACCCAGAGGCACAAACAGCCCCCCCCAGCCCAATAAATAGTGACTGTCTGTGGCACCTTACAGCCCCCCTGGCATTCCCAGTACCCAGAGGCACAAACAGCCCCCCCAGCCCAATAAATAGTGACTGTCTGTGGCACCTTACAGCCCCCCTGGCATTCCCAGTACCCAGAGGCACAAACAGCCCCCCCAGCCCAATAAATAGTGACTGTCTGTGGCACCTTACAGCCCCCCTGGCATTCCCAGTACCCAGAGGCACAAACAGCCCCCCCCAGCCCAATAAATAGTGACTGTCTGTGGCACCTTACAGCCCCCCTGGCATTCCCAGTACCCAGAGGCACAAACAGCCCCCCCCAGCCCAATAAATAGTGACTGTCTGTGGCACCTTACAGCCCCCCTGGCATTCCCAGTACCCAGAGGCACAAACAGCCCCCCCCCAGCCCAATAAATAGTGACTGTCTGTGGCACCTTACAGCCCCCTGGCATTCCCAGTACCCAGAGGCACAAACAGCCCCCCCAGCCCAATAAATAGTGACTGTCTGTGGCACCTTACAGCCCCCCTGGCATTCCCAGTACCCAGAGGCACAAACAGCCCCCCCCAGCCCAATAAATAGTGACTGTCTGTGGCACCTTACAGCCCCCCTGGCATTCCCAGTACCCAGAGGCACAAACAGCCCCCCCAGCCCAATAAATAGTGACTGTCTGTGGCACCTTACAGCCCCCCTGGCATTCCCAGTACCCAGAGGCACAAACAGCCCCCCCCAGCCCAATAAATAGTGACTGTCTGTGGCACCTTACAGCCCCCCTGGCATTCCCAGTACCCAGAGGACAAACAGCCCCCCCAGCCCAATAAATAGTGACTGTCTGTGGCACCTTACAGCCCCCCTGGCATTCCCAGTACCCAGAGGCACAAACAGCCCCCCCCAGCCCAATAAATAGTGACTGTCTGTGGCACCTTACAGCCCCCCTGGCATTCCCAGTACCCAGAGGCACAAACAGCCCCCCCCAGCCCAATAAATAGTGACTGTCTGTGGCACCTTACAGCCCCCCTGGCATTCCCAGTACCCAGAGGCACAAACAGCCCCCCCCAGCCCAATAAATAGTGACTGTCTGTGGCACCTTACAGCCCCCCTGGCATTCCCAGTACCCAGAGGCACAAACAGCCCCCCCCAGCCCAATAAATAGTGACTGTCTGTGGCACCTTACAGCCCCCCTGGCATTCCCAGTACCCAGAGGCACAAACAGCCCCCCCAGCCCAATAAATAGTGACTGTCTGTGGCACCTTACAGCCCCCCTGGCATTCCCAGTACCCAGAGGCACAAACAGCCCCCCCAGCCCAATAAATAGTGACTGTCTGTGGCACCTTACAGCCCCCCTGGCATTCCCAGTACCCAGAGGCACAAACAGCCCCCCCAGCCCAATAAATAGTGACTGTCTGTGGCACCTTACAGCCCCCCTGGCATTCCCAGTACCCAGAGGCACAAACAGCCCCCCCAGCCCAATAAATAGTGACTGTCTGTGGCACCTTACAGCCCCCCTGGCATTCCCAGTACCCAGAGGCACAAACAGCCCCCCCCAGCCCAATAAATAGTGACTGTCTGTGGCACCTTACAGCCCCCCTGGCATTCCCAGTACCCAGAGGCACAAACAGCCCCCCCAGCCCAATAAATAGTGACTGTCTGTGGCACCTTACAGCCCCCCTGGCATTCCCAGTACCCAGAGGCACAAACAGCCCCCCCCAGCCCAATAAATAGTGACTGTCTGTGGCACCTTACAGCCCCCCTGGCATTCCCAGTACCCAGAGGCACAAACAGCCCCCCCCCAGCCCAATAAATAGTGACTGTCTGTGGCACCTTACAGCCCCCCTGGCATTCCAGTACCCAGAGGAACAAACAGCCCCCCCAGCCCAATAAATAGTGACTGTCTGTGGCACCTTACAGCCCCCCTGGCATTCCCAGTACCCAGAGGCACAAACAGCCCCCCCAGCCCAATAAATAGTGACTGTCTGTGGCACCTTACAGCCCCCCTGGCATTCCCAGTACCCAGAGGCACAAACAGCCCCCCCCCAGCCCAATAAATAGTGACTGTCTGTGGCACCTTACAGCCCCCCTGGCATTCCCAGTACCCAGAGGCACAAACAGCCCCCCCCAGCCCAATAAATAGTGACTGTCTGTGGCACCTTACAGCCCCCTGGCATTCCCAGTACCCAGAGGCACAAACAGCCCCCCCCCAGCCAATAAATAGTGACTGTCTGTGGCACCTTACAGCCCCCTGGCATTCCCAGTACCCAGAGGCACAAACAGCCCCCCCAGCCCAATAAATAGTGACTGTCTGTGGCACCTTACAGCCCCCCTGGCATTCCCAGTACCCAGAGGCACAAACAGCCCCCCCCAGCCCAATAAATAGTGACTGTCTGTGGCACCTTACAGCCCCCCTGGCATTCCCAGTACCCAGAGGCACAAACAGCCCCCCCCAGCCCAATAAATAGTGACTGTCTGTGGCACCTTACAGCCCCCCTGGCATTCCCAGTACCCAGAGGCACAAACAGCCCCCCCCAGCCCAATAAATAGTGACTGTCTGTGGCACCTTACAGCCCCCTGGCATTCCCAGTACCCAGAGGCACAAACAGCCCCCCCCAGCCCAATAAATAGTGACTGTCTGTGGCACCTTACAGCCCCCCTGGCATTCCCAGTACCCAGAGGCACAAACAGCCCCCCCAGCCCAATAAATAGTGACTGTCTGTGGCACCTTACAGCCCCCCTGGCATTCCCAGTACCCAGAGGCACAAACAGCCCCCCCCAGCCCAATAAATAGTGACTGTCTGTGGCACCTTACAGCCCCCCTGGCATTCCCAGTACCCAGAGGCACAAACAGCCCCCCCAGCCCAATAAATAGTGACTGTCTGTGGCACCTTACAGCCCCCCTGGCATTCCCAGTACCCAGAGGCACAAACAGCCCCCCCCAGCCCAATAAATAGTGACTGTCTGTGGCACCTTACAGCCCCCCTGGCATTCCCAGTACCCAGAGGCACAAACAGCCCCCCCAGCCCAATAAATAGTGACTGTCTGTGGCACCTTACAGCCCCCCTGGCATTCCCAGTACCCAGAGGCACAAACAGCCCCCCCCAGCCCAATAAATAGTGACTGTCTGTGGCACCTTACAGCCCCCCTGGCATTCCCAGTACCCAGAGGCACAAACAGCCCCCCCCCAGCCCAATAAATAGTGACTGTCTGTGGCACCTTACAGCCCCCCTGGCATTCCCAGTACCCAGAGGCACAAACAGCCCCCCCAGCCCAATAAATAGTGACTGTCTGTGGCACCTTACAGCCCCCCTGGCATTCCCAGTACCCAGAGGCACAAACAGCCCCCCCAGCCCAATAAATAGTGACTGTCTGTGGCACCTTACAGCCCCCCTGGCATTCCCAGTACCCAGAGGCACAAACAGCCCCCCCAGCCCAATAAATAGTGACTGTCTGTGGCACCTTACAGCCCCCCTGGCATTCCCAGTACCCAGAGGCACAAACAGCCCCCCCCAGCCCAATAAATAGTGACTGTCTGTGGCACCTTACAGCCCCCCTGGCATTCCCAGTACCCAGAGGCACAAACAGCCCCCCCAGCCCAATAAATAGTGACTGTCTGTGGCACCTTACAGCCCCCCTGGCATTCCCAGTACCCAGAGGCACAAACAGCCCCCCCAGCCCAATAAATAGTGACTGTCTGTGGCACCTTACAGCCCCCCTGGCATTCCCAGTACCCAGAGGCACAAACAGCCCCCCCAGCCCAATAAATAGTGACTGTCTGTGGCACCTTACAGCCCCCCTGGCATTCCCAGTACCCAGAGGCACAAACAGCCCCCCCAGCCCAATAAATAGTGACTGTCTGTGGCACCTTACAGCCCCCCTGGCATTCCCAGTACCCAGAGGCACAAACAGCCCCCCCAGCCCAATAAATAGTGACTGTCTGTGGCACCTTACAGCCCCCTGGCATTCCCAGTACCCAGAGGCACAAACAGCCCCCCCAGCCCAATAATAGTGACTGTCTGTGGCACCTTACAGCCCCCCTGGCATTCCCAGTACCCAGAGGCACAACAGCCCCCCCAGCCCAATAAATAGTGACTGTCTGTGGCACCTTACAGCCCCCCTGGGCATTCCCAGTACCAGAGGCACAAACAGCCCCCCCAGCCCAATAAATAGTGACTGTCTGTGGCACCTTACAGCCCCCTGGCATTCCCAGTACCCAGAGGCCACAAACAGCCCCCCCCAGGCCCAATAAATAGTGACTGTCTGTGGCACCTTACAGCCCCCCTGGCATTCCCAGTACCCAGAGCACAAACAGCCCCCCCAGCCCAATAATAGTGACTGTCTGTGGCCACCTTACAGCCCCCCTGGCATTCCCAGTACCCAGAGGCACAAACAGCCCCCCCAGCCCAATAAATAGTGACTGTCTGTGGCACCTTACAGCCCCCCTGGCATTCCCCAGTACCCAGAGGACAAACAGCCCCCCCAGACCAATAATAGTGACTGTCTGTGGCACCTTACAGCCCCCCTGGCATTCCAGTACCCAGAGGCACAAACAGCCCCCCCAGCCCAATAAATAGTGACTGTCTGTGGCACCTTACAGCCCCCCTGGCATTCCCAGTACCCAGAGGCACAAACAGCCCCCCCCAGCCCAATAAATAGTGACTGTCTGTGGCACCTTACAGCCCCCCTGGCATTCCCAGTACCCAGAGGCACAAACAGCCCCCCCAGCCCAATAAATAGTGACTGTCTGTGGCACCTTACAGCCCCCCTGGCATTCCCAGTACCCAGAGGCACAAACAGCCCCCCCAGCCCAATAAATAGTGACTGTCTGTGGCACCTTACAGCCCCCCTGGCATTCCCAGTACCCAGAGGCACAAACAGCCCCCCCCAGCCCAATAAATAGTGACTGTCTGTGGCACCTTACAGCCCCCCTGGCATTCCCAGTACCCAGAGGCACAAACAGCCCCCCCCAGCCCAATAAATAGTGACTGTCTGTGGCACCTTACAGCCCCCCTGGCATTCCCAGTACCCAGAGGCACAAACAGCCCCCCCAGCCCAATAAATAGTGACTGTCTGTGGCACCTTACAGCCCCCCTGGCATTCCCAGTACCCAGAGGCACAAACAGCCCCCCCCAGCCCAATAAATAGTGACTGTCTGTGGCACCTTACAGCCCCCCTGGCATTCCCAGTACCCAGAGGCACAAACAGCCCCCCCAGCCCAATAAATAGTGACTGTCTGTGGCACCTTACAGCCCCCCTGGCATTCCCAGTACCCAGAGGCACAAACAGCCCCCCCCAGCCCAATAAATAGTGACTGTCTGTGGCACCTTACAGCCCCCCTGGCATTCCCAGTACCCAGAGGCACAAACAGCCCCCCCCAGCCCAATAAATAGTGACTGTCTGTGGCACCTTACAGCCCCCCTGGCATTCCCAGTACCCAGAGGCACAAACAGCCCCCCCCAGCCCAATAAATAGTGACTGTCTGTGGCACCTTACAGCCCCCCTGGCATTCCCAGTACCCAGAGGAACAAACAGCCCCCCCAGCCCAATAAATAGTGACTGTCTGTGGCACCTTACAGCCCCCCTGGCATTCCCAGTACCCAGAGGCACAAACAGCCCCCCCAGCCCAATAAATAGTGACTGTCTGTGGCACCTTACAGCCCCCCTGGCATTCCCAGTACCCAGAGGCACAAACAGCCCCCCCCAGCCCAATAAATAGTGACTGTCTGTGGCACCTTACAGCCCCCCTGGCATTCCCAGTACCCAGAGGCACAAACAGCCCCCCCCAGCCCAATAAATAGTGACTGTCTGTGGCACCTTACAGCCCCCCTGGCATTCCCAGTACCCAGAGGCACAAACAGCCCCCCCCAGCCCAATAAATAGTGACTGTCTGTGGCACCTTACAGCCCCCCTGGCATTCCCAGTACCCAGAGGCACAAACAGCCCCCCCAGCCCAATAAATAGTGACTGTCTGTGGCACCTTACAGCCCCCCTGGCATTCCCAGTACCCAGAGGCACAAACAGCCCCCCCCAGCCCAATAAATAGTGACTGTCTGTGGCACCTTACAGCCCCCCTGGCATTCCCAGTACCCAGAGGCACAAACAGCCCCCCCCAGCCCAATAAATAGTGACTGTCTGTGGCACCTTACAGCCCCCCTGGCATTCCCAGTACCCAGAGGCACAAACAGCCCCCCCAGCCCAATAAATAGTGACTGTCTGTGGCACCTTACAGCCCCCTGGCATTCCCAGTACCCAGAGGCACAAACAGCCCCCCCCAGCCCAATAAATAGTGACTGTCTGTGGCACCTTACAGCCCCCCTGGCATTCCCAGTACCCAGAGGCACAAACAGCCCCCCCAGCCCAATAAATAGTGACTGTCTGTGGCACCTTACAGCCCCCCTGGCATTCCCAGTACCCAGAGGCACAAACAGCCCCCCCCAGCCCAATAAATAGTGACTGTCTGTGGCACCTTACAGCCCCCCTGGCATTCCCAGTACCCAGAGGCACAAACAGCCCCCCCCAGCCCAATAAATAGTGACTGTCTGTGGCACCTTACAGCCCCCCTGGCATTCCCAGTACCCAGAGGAACAAACAGCCCCCCCCAGCCCAATAAATAGTGACTGTCTGTGGCACCTTACAGCCCCCCTGGCATTCCCAGTACCCAGAGGCACAAACAGCCCCCCCAGCCCAATAAATAGTGACTGTCTGTGGCACCTTACAGCCCCCCTGGCATTCCCAGTACCCAGAGGCACAAACAGCCCCCCCCAGCCCAATAAATAGTGACTGTCTGTGGCACCTTACAGCCCCCCTGGCATTCCCAGTACCCAGAGGCACAAACAGCCCCCCCAGCCCAATAAATAGTGACTGTCTGTGGCACCTTACAGCCCCCCTGGCATTCCCAGTACCCAGAGGCACAAACAGCCCCCCCAGCCCAATAAATAGTGACTGTCTGTGGCACCTTACAGCCCCCCTGGCATTCCCAGTACCCAGAGGCACAAACAGCCCCCCCCAGCCCAATAAATAGTGACTGTCTGTGGCACCTTACAGCCCCCCTGGCATTCCCAGTACCCAGAGGCACAAACAGCCCCCCCAGCCCAATAAATAGTGACTGTCTGTGGCACCTTACAGCCCCCCTGGCATTCCCAGTACCCAGAGGCACAAACAGCCCCCCCCAGCCCAATAAATAGTGACTGTCTGTGGCACCTTACAGCCCCCCTGGCATTCCCAGTACCCAGAGGCACAAACAGCCCCCCCAGCCCAATAAATAGTGACTGTCTGTGGCACCTTACAGCCCCCCTGGCATTCCCAGTACCCAGAGGCACAAACAGCCCCCCCCAGCCCAATAAATAGTGACTGTCTGTGGCACCTTACAGCCCCCCTGGCATTCCCAGTACCCAGAGGCACAAACAGCCCCCCCAGCCCAATAAATAGTGACTGTCTGTGGCACCTTACAGCCCCCCTGGCATTCCCAGTACCCAGAGGCACAAACAGCCCCCCCAGCCCAATAAATAGTGACTGTCTGTGGCACCTTACAGCCCCCCTGGCATTCCCAGTACCCAGAGGCACAAACAGCCCCCCCAGCCCAATAAATAGTGACTGTCTGTGGCACCTTACAGCCCCCCTGGCATTCCCAGTACCCAGAGGCACAAACAGCCCCCCCAGCCCAATAAATAGTGACTGTCTGTGGCACCTTACAGCCCCCCTGGCATTCCCAGTACCCAGAGGCACAAACAGCCCCCCCAGCCCAATAAATAGTGACTGTCTGTGGCACCTTACAGCCCCCCTGGCATTCCCAGTACCCAGAGGCACAAACAGCCCCCCCCAGCCCAATAAATAGTGACTGTCTGTGGCACCTTACAGCCCCCCTGGCATTCCCAGTACCCAGAGGCACAAACAGCCCCCCCCAGCCCAATAAATAGTGACTGTCTGTGGCACCTTACAGCCCCCCTGGCATTCCCAGTACCCAGAGGCACAAACAGCCCCCCCCAGCCCAATAAATAGTGACTGTCTGTGGCACCTTACAGCCCCCCTGGCATTCCCAGTACCCAGAGGCACAAACAGCCCCCCCAGCCCAATAAATAGTGACTGTCTGTGGCACCTTACAGCCCCCTGGCATTCCCAGTACCCAGAGGCACAAACAGCCCCCCCCAGCCCAATAAATAGTGACTGTCTGTGGCACCTTACAGCCCCCCTGGCATTCCCAGTACCCAGAGGCACAAACAGCCCCCCCCAGCCCAATAAATAGTGACTGTCTGTGGCACCTTACAGCCCCCCTGGCATTCCCAGTACCCAGAGGCACAAACAGCCCCCCCCAGCCCAATAAATAGTGACTGTCTGTGGCACCTTACAGCCCCCCTGGCATTCCCAGTACCCAGAGGCACAAACAGCCCCCCCCAGCCCAATAAATAGTGACTGTCTGTGGCACCTTACAGCCCCCCTGGCATTCCCAGTACCCAGAGGCACAAACAGCCCCCCCCAGCCCAATAAATAGTGACTGTCTGTGGCACCTTACAGCCCCCCTGGCATTCCCAGTACCCAGAGGCACAAACAGCCCCCCCCAGCCCAATAAATAGTGACTGTCTGTGGCACCTTACAGCCCCCCTGGCATTCCCAGTACCCAGAGGCACAAACAGCCCCCCCCAGCCCAATAAATAGTGACTGTCTGTGGCACCTTACAGCCCCCCTGGCATTCCCAGTACCCAGAGGCACAAACAGCCCCCCCAGCCCAATAAATAGTGACTGTCTGTGGCACCTTACAGCCCCCCTGGCATTCCCAGTACCCAGAGGCACAAACAGCCCCCCCCAGCCCAATAAATAGTGACTGTCTGTGGCACCTTACAGCCCCCCTGGCATTCCCAGTACCCAGAGGCACAAACAGCCCCCCCAGCCCAATAAATAGTGACTGTCTGTGGCACCTTACAGCCCCCCTGGCATTCCCAGTACCCAGAGGCACAAACAGCCCCCCCAGCCCAATAAATAGTGACTGTCTGTGGCACCTTACAGCCCCCCTGGCATTCCAGTACCCAGAGGCACAAACAGCCCCCCCCAGCCCAATAAATAGTGACTGTCTGTGGCACCTTACAGCCCCCCTGGCATTCCCAGTACCCAGAGGCACAAACAGCCCCCCCAGCCCAATAAATAGTGACTGTCTGTGGCACCTTACAGCCCCCCTGGCATTCCCAGTACCCAGAGGCACAAACAGCCCCCCCAGCCCAATAAATAGTGACTGTCTGTGGCACCTTACAGCCCCCCTGGCATTCCCAGTACCCAGAGGCACAAACAGCCCCCCCCAGCCCAATAAATAGTGACTGTCTGTGGCACCTTACAGCCCCCCTGGCATTCCCAGTACCCAGAGGCACAAACAGCCCCCCCAGCCCAATAAATAGTGACTGTCTGTGGCACCTTACAGCCCCCCTGGCATTCCCAGTACCCAGAGGCACAAACAGCCCCCCCAGCCCAATAAATAGTGACTGTCTGTGGCACCTTACAGCCCCCCTGGCATTCCCAGTACCCAGAGGCACAAACAGCCCCCCCCAGCCCAATAAATAGTGACTGTCTGTGGCACCTTACAGCCCCCCTGGCATTCCCAGTACCCAGAGGCACAAACAGCCCCCCCCAGCCCAATAAATAGTGACTGTCTGTGGCACCTTACAGCCCCCCTGGCATTCCCAGTACCCAGAGGCACAAACAGCCCCCCCCAGCCCAATAAATAGTGACTGTCTGTGGCACCTTACAGCCCCCCTGGCATTCCCAGTACCCAGAGGCACAAACAGCCCCCCCCAGCCCAATAAATAGTGACTGTCTGTGGCACCTTACAGCCCCCCTGGCATTCCCAGTACCCAGAGGCACAAACAGCCCCCCCAGCCCAATAAATAGTGACTGTCTGTGGCACCTTACAGCCCCCCTGGCATTCCCAGTACCCAGAGGCACAAACAGCCCCCCCCAGCCCAATAAATAGTGACTGTCTGTGGCACCTTACAGCCCCCCTGGCATTCCCAGTACCCAGAGGCACAAACAGCCCCCCCAGCCCAATAAATAGTGACTGTCTGTGGCACCTTACAGCCCCCCTGGCATTCCCAGTACCCAGAGGCACAAACAGCCCCCCCCAGCCCAATAAATAGTGACTGTCTGTGGCACCTTACAGCCCCCCTGGCATTCCCAGTACCCAGAGGCACAAACAGCCCCCCCAGCCCAATAAATAGTGACTGTCTGTGGCACCTTACAGCCCCCCTGGCATTCCCAGTACCCAGAGGCACAAACAGCCCCCCCCAGCCCAATAAATAGTGACTGTCTGTGGCACCTTACAGCCCCCCTGGCATTCCCAGTACCCAGAGGCACAAACAGCCCCCCCAGCCCAATAAATAGTGACTGTCTGTGGCACCTTACAGCCCCCCTGGCATTCCCAGTACCCAGAGGCACAAACAGCCCCCCCCAGCCCAATAAATAGTGACTGTCTGTGGCACCTTACAGCCCCCCTGGCATTCCCAGTACCCAGAGGCACAAACAGCCCCCCCCAGCCCAATAAATAGTGACTGTCTGTGGCACCTTACAGCCCCCCTGGCATTCCCAGTACCCAGAGGCACAAACAGCCCCCCCCAGCCCAATAAATAGTGACTGTCTGTGGCACCTTACAGCCCCCCTGGCATTCCCAGTACCCAGAGGCACAAACAGCCCCCCCCAGCCCAATAAATAGTGACTGTCTGTGGCACCTTACAGCCCCCCTGGCATTCCCAGTACCCAGAGGCACAAACAGCCCCCCCAGCCCAATAAATAGTGACTGTCTGTGGCACCTTACAGCCCCCCTGGCATTCCCAGTACCCAGAGGCACAAACAGCCCCCCCCAGCCCAATAAATAGTGACTGTCTGTGGCACCTTACAGCCCCCCTGGCATTCCCAGTACCCAGAGGCACAAACAGCCCCCCCAGCCCAATAAATAGTGACTGTCTGTGGCACCTTACAGCCCCCCTGGCATTCCCAGTACCCAGAGGCACAAACAGCCCCCCCCAGCCCAATAAATAGTGACTGTCTGTGGCACCTTACAGCCCCCCTGGCATTCCCAGTACCCAGAGGCACAAACAGCCCCCCCAGCCCAATAAATAGTGACTGTCTGTGGCACCTTACAGCCCCCCTGGCATTCCCAGTACCCAGAGGCACAAACAGCCCCCCCCAGCCCAATAAATAGTGACTGTCTGTGGCACCTTACAGCCCCCCTGGCATTCCCAGTACCCAGAGGCACAAACAGCCCCCCCCAGCCCAATAAATAGTGACTGTCTGTGGCACCTTACAGCCCCCCTGGCATTCCCAGTACCCAGAGGCACAAACAGCCCCCCCCAGCCCAATAAATAGTGACTGTCTGTGGCACCTTACAGCCCCCCTGGCATTCCCAGTACCCAGAGGCACAAACAGCCCCCCCCAGCCCAATAAATAGTGACTGTCTGTGGCACCTTACAGCCCCCCTGGCATTCCCAGTACCCAGAGGCACAAACAGCCCCCCCAGCCCAATAAATAGTGACTGTCTGTGGCACCTTACAGCCCCCCTGGCATTCCCAGTACCCAGAGGCACAAACAGCCCCCCCAGCCCAATAAATAGTGACTGTCTGTGGCACCTTACAGCCCCCCTGGCATTCCCAGTACCCAGAGGCACAAACAGCCCCCCCCAGCCCAATAAATAGTGACTGTCTGTGGCACCTTACAGCCCCCCTGGCATTCCCAGTACCCAGAGGCACAAACAGCCCCCCCCAGCCCAATAAATAGTGACTGTCTGTGGCACCTTACAGCCCCCCTGGCATTCCCAGTACCCAGAGGCACAAACAGCCCCCCCAGCCCAATAAATAGTGACTGTCTGTGGCACCTTACAGCCCCCCTGGCATTCCCAGTACCCAGAGGCACAAACAGCCCCCCCCAGCCCAATAAATAGTGACTGTCTGTGGCACCTTACAGCCCCCCTGGCATTCCCAGTACCCAGAGGCACAAACAGCCCCCCCAGCCCAATAAATAGTGACTGTCTGTGGCACCTTACAGCCCCCCTGGCATTCCCAGTACCCAGAGGCACAAACAGCCCCCCCAGCCCAATAAATAGTGACTGTCTGTGGCACCTTACAGCCCCCCTGGCATTCCCAGTACCCAGAGGAACAAACAGCCCCCCCCAGCCCAATAAATAGTGACTGTCTGTGGCACCTTACAGCCCCCCTGGCATTCCCAGTACCCAGAGGCACAAACAGCCCCCCCCAGCCCAATAAATAGTGACTGTCCTGTGGCACCTTACAGCCCCCTGGCATTCCCAGTACCCAGAGGCACAAACAGCCCCCCCAGCCCAATAAATAGTGACTGTCTGTGGCACCTTACAGCCCCCCTGGCATTCCCAGTACCCAGAGGCACAAACAGCCCCCCCCAGCCCAATAAATAGTGACTGTCTGTGGCACCTTACAGCCCCCCTGGCATTCCAGTACCCAGAGGCACAAACAGCCCCCCCAGCCCAATAAATAGTGACTGTCTGTGGCACCTTACAGCCCCCCTGGCATTCCCAGTACCCAGAGGCACAAAAAGCCCCCCCAGCCCAATAAATAGTGACTGTCTGTGCACCTTACAGCCCCCCTGGCATTCCCAGTACCCAGAGGCACAAACAGCCCCCCCAGCCCAATAAATAGTGACTGTCTGTGGCACCTTACAGCCCCCCTGGCATTCCCAGTACCCAGAGGCACAAACAGCCCCCCCCAGCCCAATAAATAGTGACTGTCTGTGGCACCTTACAGCCCCCCTGGCATTCCCAGTACCCAGAGGCACAAACAGCCCCCCCCAGCCCAATAAATAGTGACTGTCTGTGGCACCTTACAGCCCCCCTGGCATTCCCAGTACCCAGAGGCACAAACAGCCCCCCCAGCCCAATAAATAGTGACTGTCTGTGGCACCTTACAGCCCCCCTGGCATTCCCAGTACCCAGAGGCACAAACAGCCCCCCCAGCCCAATAAATAGTGACTGTCTGTGGCACCTTACAGCCCCCCTGGCATTCCCAGTACCCAGAGGCACAAACAGCCCCCCCAGCCCAATAAATAGTGACTGTCTGTGGCACCTTACAGCCCCCCTGGCATTCCCAGTACCCAGAGGCACAAACAGCCCCCCCCAGCCCAATAAATAGTGACTGTCTGTGGCACCTTACAGCCCCCCTGGCATTCCCAGTACCCAGAGGCACAAACAGCCCCCCCAGCCCAATAAATAGTGACTGTCTGTGGCACCTTACAGCCCCCCTGGCATTCCCAGTACCCAGAGGCACAAACAGCCCCCCCCAGCCCAATAAATAGTGACTGTCTGTGGCACCTTACAGCCCCCCTGGCATTCCCAGTACCCAGAGGCACAAACAGCCCCCCCCAGCCCAATAAATAGTGACTGTCTGTGGCACCTTACAGCCCCCCTGGCATTCCCAGTACCCAGAGGCACAAACAGCCCCCCCCAGCCCAATAAATAGTGACTGTCTGTGGCACCTTACAGCCCCCCTGGCATTCCCAGTACCCAGAGGCACAAACAGCCCCCCCCAGCCCAATAAATAGTGACTGTCTGTGGCACCTTACAGCCCCCCTGGCATTCCCAGTACCCAGAGGCACAAACAGCCCCCCCAGCCCAATAAATAGTGACTGTCTGTGGCACCTTACAGCCCCCCTGGCATTCCCAGTACCCAGAGGCACAAACAGCCCCCCCAGCCCAATAAATAGTGACTGTCTGTGGCACCTTACAGCCCCCCTGGCATTCCCAGTACCCAGAGGCACAAACAGCCCCCCCAGCCCAATAAATAGTGACTGTCTGTGGCACCTTACAGCCCCCCTGGCATTCCCAGTACCCAGAGGCACAAACAGCCCCCCCCAGCCCAATAAATAGTGACTGTCTGTGGCACCTTACAGCCCCCCTGGCATTCCCAGTACCCAGAGGCACAAACAGCCCCCCCCAGCCCAATAAATAGTGACTGTCTGTGGCACCTTACAGCCCCCCTGGCATTCCCAGTACCCAGAGGCACAAACAGCCCCCCCCAGCCCAATAAATAGTGACTGTCTGTGGCACCTTACAGCCCCCCTGGCATTCCCAGTACCCAGAGGAACAAACAGCCCCCCCCAGCCCAATAAATAGTGACTGTCTGTGGCACCTTACAGCCCCCCTGGCATTCCCAGTACCCAGAGGCACAAACAGCCCCCCCCAGCCCAATAAATAGTGACTGTCTGTGGCACCTTACAGCCCCCCTGGCATTCCCAGTACCCAGAGGCACAAACAGCCCCCCCAGCCCAATAAATAGTGACTGTCTGTGGCACCTTACAGCCCCCCTGGCATTCCCAGTACCCAGAGGCACAAACAGCCCCCCCAGCCCAATAAATAGTGACTGTCTGTGGCACCTTACAGCCCCCCTGGCATTCCCAGTACCCAGAGGCACAAACAGCCCCCCCAGCCCAATAAATAGTGACTGTCTGTGGCACCTTACAGCCCCCCTGGCATTCCCAGTACCCAGAGGCACAAACAGCCCCCCCAGCCCAATAAATAGTGACTGTCTGTGGCACCTTACAGCCCCCCTGGCATTCCCAGTACCCAGAGGCACAAACAGCCCCCCCAGCCCAATAAATAGTGACTGTCTGTGGCACCTTACAGCCCCCCTGGCATTCCCAGTACCCAGAGGCACAAACAGCCCCCCCAGCCCAATAAATAGTGACTGTCTGTGGCACCTTACAGCCCCCCTGGCATTCCCAGTACCCAGAGGCACAAACAGCCCCCCCCAGCCCAATAAATAGTGACTGTCTGTGGCACCTTACAGCCCCCCTGGCATTCCCAGTACCCAGAGGCACAAACAGCCCCCCCCAGCCCAATAAATAGTGACTGTCTGTGGCACCTTACAGCCCCCCTGGCATTCCCAGTACCCAGAGGCACAAACAGCCCCCCCAGCCCAATAAATAGTGACTGTCTGTGGCACCTTACAGCCCCCCTGGCATTCCCAGTACCCAGAGGCACAAACAGCCCCCCCCAGCCCAATAAATAGTGACTGTCTGTGGCACCTTACAGCCCCCCTGGCATTCCCAGTACCCAGAGGCACAAACAGCCCCCCCCAGCCCAATAAATAGTGACTGTCTGTGGCACCTTACAGCCCCCCTGGCATTCCCAGTACCCAGAGGCACAAACAGCCCCCCCCAGCCCAATAAATAGTGACTGTCTGTGGCACCTTACAGCCCCCCTGGCATTCCCAGTACCCAGAGGCACAAACAGCCCCCCCAGCCCAATAAATAGTGACTGTCTGTGGCACCTTACAGCCCCCCTGGCATTCCCAGTACCCAGAGGCACAAACAGCCCCCCCAGCCCAATAAATAGTGACTGTCTGTGGCACCTTACAGCCCCCCTGGCATTCCCAGTACCCAGAGGCACAAACAGCCCCCCCAGCCCAATAAATAGTGACTGTCTGTGGCACCTTACAGCCCCCCTGGCATTCCCAGTACCCAGAGGCACAAACAGCCCCCCCAGCCCAATAAATAGTGACTGTCTGTGGCACCTTACAGCCCCCCTGGCATTCCCAGTACCCAGAGGCACAAACAGCCCCCCCCAGCCCAATAAATAGTGACTGTCTGTGGCACCTTACAGCCCCCCTGGCATTCCCAGTACCCAGAGGCACAAACAGCCCCCCCCAGCCCAATAAATAGTGACTGTCTGTGGCACCTTACAGCCCCCCTGGCATTCCCAGTACCCAGAGGCACAAACAGCCCCCCCCAGCCCAATAAATAGTGACTGTCTGTGGCACCTTACAGCCCCCCTGGCATTCCCAGTACCCAGAGGCACAAACAGCCCCCCCCAGCCCAATAAATAGTGACTGTCTGTGGCACCTTACAGCCCCCCTGGCATTCCCAGTACCCAGAGGCACAAACAGCCCCCCCCAGCCCAATAAATAGTGACTGTCTGTGGCACCTTACAGCCCCCCTGGCATTCCCAGTACCCAGAGGCACAAACAGCCCCCCCCAGCCCAATAAATAGTGACTGTCTGTGGCACCTTACAGCCCCCCTGGCATTCCCAGTACCCAGAGGCACAAACAGCCCCCCCCAGCCCAATAAATAGTGACTGTCTGTGGCACCTTACAGCCCCCCTGGCATTCCCAGTACCCAGAGGCACAAACAGCCCCCCCAGCCCAATAAATAGTGACTGTCTGTGGCACCTTACAGCCCCCCTGGCATTCCCAGTACCCAGAGGCACAAACAGCCCCCCCCAGCCCAATAAATAGTGACTGTCTGTGGCACCTTACAGCCCCCCTGGCATTCCCAGTACCCAGAGGCACAAACAGCCCCCCCCAGCCCAATAAATAGTGACTGTCTGTGGCACCTTACAGCCCCCCTGGCATTCCCAGTACCCAGAGGCACAAACAGCCCCCCCAGCCCAATAAATAGTGACTGTCTGTGGCACCTTACAGCCCCCCTGGCATTCCCAGTACCCAGAGGCACAAACAGCCCCCCCAGCCCAATAAATAGTGACTGTCTGTGGCACCTTACAGCCCCCCTGGCATTCCCAGTACCCAGAGGCACAAACAGCCCCCCCCAGCCCAATAAATAGTGACTGTCTGTGGCACCTTACAGCCCCCTGGCATTCCCAGTACCCAGAGGCACAAACAGCCCCCCCAGCCCAATAAATAGTGACTGTCTGTGGCACCTTACAGCCCCCCTGGCATTCCCAGTACCCAGAGGCACAAACAGCCCCCCCCAGCCCAATAAATAGTGACTGTCTGTGGCACCTTACAGCCCCCCTGGCATTCCCAGTACCCAGAGGCACAAACAGCCCCCCCAGCCCAATAAATAGTGACTGTCTGTGGCACCTTACAGCCCCCCTGGCATTCCCAGTACCCAGAGGCACAAACAGCCCCCCCCAGCCCAATAAATAGTGACTGTCTGTGGCACCTTACAGCCCCCCTGGCATTCCCAGTACCCAGAGGCACAAACAGCCCCCCCCAGCCCAATAAATAGTGACTGTCTGTGGCACCTTACAGCCCCCCTGGCATTCCCAGTACCCAGAGGCACAAACAGCCCCCCCCAGCCCAATAAATAGTGACTGTCTGTGGCACCTTACAGCCCCCCTGGCATTCCCAGTACCCAGAGGCACAAACAGCCCCCCCAGCCCAATAAATAGTGACTGTCTGTGGCACCTTACAGCCCCCCTGGCATTCCCAGTACCCAGAGGCACAAACAGCCCCCCCCAGCCCAATAAATAGTGACTGTCTGTGGCACCTTACAGCCCCCTGGCATTCCCAGTACCCAGAGGCACAAACAGCCCCCCCAGCCCAATAAATAGTGACTGTCTGTGGCACCTTACAGCCCCCCTGGCATTCCCAGTACCCAGAGGCACAAACAGCCCCCCCCAGCCCAATAAATAGTGACTGTCTGTGGCACCTTACAGCCCCCCTGGCATTCCCAGTACCCAGAGGCACAAACAGCCCCCCCCAGCCCAATAAATAGTGACTGTCTGTGGCACCTTACAGCCCCCCTGGCATTCCCAGTACCCAGAGGCACAAACAGCCCCCCCCAGCCCAATAAATAGTGACTGTCTGTGGCACCTTACAGCCCCCCTGGCATTCCCAGTACCCAGAGGCACAAACAGCCCCCCCAGCCCAATAAATAGTGACTGTCTGTGGCACCTTACAGCCCCCCTGGCATTCCCAGTACCCAGAGGCACAAACAGCCCCCCCCAGCCCAATAAATAGTGACTGTCTGTGGCACCTTACAGCCCCCCTGGCATTCCCAGTACCCAGAGGCACAAACAGCCCCCCCCAGCCCAATAAATAGTGACTGTCTGTGGCACCTTACAGCCCCCCTGGCATTCCCAGTACCCAGAGGCACAAACAGCCCCCCCAGCCCAATAAATAGTGACTGTCTGTGGCACCTTACAGCCCCCCTGGCATTCCCAGTACCCAGAGGCACAAACAGCCCCCCCAGCCCAATAAATAGTGACTGTCTGTGGCACCTTACAGCCCCCCTGGCATTCCCAGTACCCAGAGGCACAAACAGCCCCCCCCAGCCCAATAAATAGTGACTGTCTGTGGCACCTTACAGCCCCCCTGGCATTCCCAGTACCCAGAGGCACAAACAGCCCCCCCCAGCCCAATAAATAGTGACTGTCTGTGGCACCTTACAGCCCCCCTGGCATTCCCAGTACCCAGAGGCACAAACAGCCCCCCCCAGCCCAATAAATAGTGACTGTCTGTGGCACCTTACAGCCCCCCTGGCATTCCCAGTACCCAGAGGCACAAACAGCCCCCCCCAGCCCAATAAATAGTGACTGTCTGTGGCACCTTACAGCCCCCCTGGCATTCCCAGTACCCAGAGGCACAAACAGCCCCCCCCAGCCCAATAAATAGTGACTGTCTGTGGCACCTTACAGCCCCCCTGGCATTCCCAGTACCCAGAGGCACAAACAGCCCCCCCCAGCCCAATAAATAGTGACTGTCTGTGGCACCTTACAGCCCCCCTGGCATTCCCAGTACCCAGAGGCACAAACAGCCCCCCCCAGCCCAATAAATAGTGACTGTCTGTGGCACCTTACAGCCCCCCTGGCATTCCCAGTACCCAGAGGCACAAACAGCCCCCCCCAGCCCAATAAATAGTGACTGTCTGTGGCACCTTACAGCCCCCTGGCATTCCCAGTACCCAGAGGCACAAACAGCCCCCCCCAGCCCAATAAATAGTGACTGTCTGTGGCACCTTACAGCCCCCCTGGCATTCCCAGTACCCAGAGGCACAAACAGCCCCCCCCAGCCCAATAAATAGTGACTGTCTGTGGCACCTTACAGCCCCCCTGGCATTCCCAGTACCCAGAGGCACAAACAGCCCCCCCCAGCCCAATAAATAGTGACTGTCTGTGGCACCTTACAGCCCCCCTGGCATTCCCAGTACCCAGAGGCACAAACAGCCCCCCCAGCCCAATAAATAGTGACTGTCTGTGGCACCTTACAGCCCCCCTGGCATTCCCAGTACCCAGAGGCACAAACAGCCCCCCCAGCCCAATAAATAGTGACTGTCTGTGGCACCTTACAGCCCCCCTGGCATTCCCAGTACCCAGAGGCACAAACAGCCCCCCCAGCCCAATAAATAGTGACTGTCTGTGGCACCTTACAGCCCCCTGGCATTCCCAGTACCCAGAGGCACAAACAGCCCCCCCCAGCCCAATAAATAGTGACTGTCTGTGGCACCTTACAGCCCCCCTGGCATTCCCAGTACCCAGAGGCACAAACAGCCCCCCCAGCCCAATAAATAGTGACTGTCTGTGGCACCTTACAGCCCCCCTGGCATTCCCAGTACCCAGAGGCACAAACAGCCCCCCCCAGCCCAATAAATAGTGACTGTCTGTGGCACCTTACAGCCCCCCTGGCATTCCCAGTACCCAGAGGCACAAACAGCCCCCCCCAGCCCAATAAATAGTGACTGTCTGTGGCACCTTACAGCCCCCCTGGCATTCCCAGTACCCAGAGGCACAAACAGCCCCCCCCAGCCCAATAAATAGTGACTGTCTGTGGCACCTTACAGCCCCCCTGGCATTCCCAGTACCCAGAGGCACAAACAGCCCCCCCCAGCCCAATAAATAGTGACTGTCTGTGGCACCTTACAGCCCCCCTGGCATTCCCAGTACCCAGAGGCACAAACAGCCCCCCCCAGCCCAATAAATAGTGACTGTCTGTGGCACCTTACAGCCCCCCTGGCATTCCCAGTACCCAGAGGCACAAACAGCCCCCCCCAGCCCAATAAATAGTGACTGTCTGTGGCACCTTACAGCCCCCCTGGCATTCCCAGTACCCAGAGGCACAAACAGCCCCCCCCAGCCCAATAAATAGTGACTGTCTGTGGCACCTTACAGCCCCCCTGGCATTCCCAGTACCCAGAGGCACAAACAGCCCCCCCAGCCCAATAAATAGTGACTGTCTGTGGCACCTTACAGCCCCCCTGGCATTCCCAGTACCCAGAGGCACAAACAGCCCCCCCAGCCCAATAAATAGTGACTGTCTGTGGCACCTTACAGCCCCCCTGGCATTCCCAGTACCCAGAGGCACAAACAGCCCCCCCAGCCCAATAAATAGTGACTGTCTGTGGCACCTTACAGCCCCCCTGGCATTCCAGTACCCAGAGGCACAAACAGCCCCCCCCAGCCCAATAAATAGTGACTGTCTGTGGCACCTTACAGCCCCCCTGGCATTCCCAGTACCCAGAGGCACAAACAGCCCCCCCCAGCCCAATAAATAGTGACTGTCTGTGGCACCTTACAGCCCCCCTGGCATTCCCAGTACCCAGAGGCACAAACAGCCCCCCCCAGCCCAATAAATAGTGACTGTCTGTGGCACCTTACAGCCCCCCTGGCATTCCCAGTACCCAGAGGCACAAACAGCCCCCCCCAGCCCAATAAATAGTGACTGTCTGTGGCACCTTACAGCCCCCCTGGCATTCCCAGTACCCAGAGGAACAAACAGCCCCCCCAGCCCAATAAATAGTGACTGTCTGTGGCACCTTACAGCCCCCCTGGCATTCCCAGTACCCAGAGGCACAAACAGCCCCCCCCAGCCCAATAAATAGTGACTGTCTGTGGCACCTTACAGCCCCCCTGGCATTCCCAGTACCCAGAGGCACAAACAGCCCCCCCCAGCCCAATAAATAGTGACTGTCTGTGGCACCTTACAGCCCCCCTGGCATTCCCAGTACCCAGAGGCACAAACAGCCCCCCCAGCCCAATAAATAGTGACTGTCTGTGGCACCTTACAGCCCCCCTGGCATTCCCAGTACCCAGAGGCACAAACAGCCCCCCCAGCCCAATAAATAGTGACTGTCTGTGGCACCTTACAGCCCCCCTGGCATTCCCAGTACCCAGAGGCACAAACAGCCCCCCCCAGCCCAATAAATAGTGACTGTCTGTGGCACCTTACAGCCCCCCTGGCATTCCCAGTACCCAGAGGCACAAACAGCCCCCCCAGCCCAATAAATAGTGACTGTCTGTGGCACCTTACAGCCCCCCTGGCATTCCCAGTACCCAGAGGCACAAACAGCCCCCCCAGCCCAATAAATAGTGACTGTCTGTGGCACCTTACAGCCCCCCTGGCATTCCCAGTACCCAGAGGCACAAACAGCCCCCCCCAGCCCAATAAATAGTGACTGTCTGTGGCACCTTACAGCCCCCCTGGCATTCCCAGTACCCAGAGGCACAAACAGCCCCCCCCAGCCCAATAAATAGTGACTGTCTGTGGCACCTTACAGCCCCCCTGGCATTCCCAGTACCCAGAGGCACAAACAGCCCCCCCCAGCCCAATAAATAGTGACTGTCTGTGGCACCTTACAGCCCCCCTGGCATTCCCAGTACCCAGAGGCACAAACAGCCCCCCCCAGCCCAATAAATAGTGACTGTCTGTGGCACCTTACAGCCCCCCTGGCATTCCCAGTACCCAGAGGCACAAACAGCCCCCCCAGCCCAATAAATAGTGACTGTCTGTGGCACCTTACAGCCCCCCTGGCATTCCCAGTACCCAGAGGCACAAACAGCCCCCCCCAGCCCAATAAATAGTGACTGTCTGTGGCACCTTACAGCCCCCCTGGCATTCCCAGTACCCAGAGGCACAAACAGCCCCCCCCAGCCCAATAAATAGTGACTGTCTGTGGCACCTTACAGCCCCCCTGGCATTCCCAGTACCCAGAGGCACAAACAGCCCCCCCCAGCCCAATAAATAGTGACTGTCTGTGGCACCTTACAGCCCCCCTGGCATTCCCAGTACCCAGAGGCACAAACAGCCCCCCCCAGCCCAATAAATAGTGACTGTCTGTGGCACCTTACAGCCCCCCTGGCATTCCCAGTACCCAGAGGCACAAACAGCCCCCCCCAGCCCAATAAATAGTGACTGTCTGTGGCACCTTACAGCCCCCCTGGCATTCCCAGTACCCAGAGGCACAAACAGCCCCCCCAGCCCAATAAATAGTGACTGTCTGTGGCACCTTACAGCCCCCCTGGCATTCCCAGTACCCAGAGGCACAAACAGCCCCCCCCAGCCCAATAAATAGTGACTGTCTGTGGCACCTTACAGCCCCCCTGGCATTCCCAGTACCCAGAGGCACAAACAGCCCCCCCCAGCCCAATAAATAGTGACTGTCTGTGGCACCTTACAGCCCCCCTGGCATTCCCAGTACCCAGAGGCACAAACAGCCCCCCCCAGCCCAATAAATAGTGACTGTCTGTGGCACCTTACAGCCCCCCTGGCATTCCCAGTACCCAGAGGCACAAACAGCCCCCCCAGCCCAATAAATAGTGACTGTCTGTGGCACCTTACAGCCCCCCTGGCATTCCCAGTACCCAGAGGCACAAACAGCCCCCCCCAGCCCAATAAATAGTGACTGTCTGTGGCACCTTACAGCCCCCCTGGCATTCCCAGTACCCAGAGGCACAAACAGCCCCCCCCAGCCCAATAAATAGTGACTGTCTGTGGCACCTTACAGCCCCCCTGGCATTCCCAGTACCCAGAGGCACAAACAGCCCCCCCAGCCCAATAAATAGTGACTGTCTGTGGCACCTTACAGCCCCCCTGGCATTCCCAGTACCCAGAGGCACAAACAGCCCCCCCCAGCCCAATAAATAGTGACTGTCTGTGGCACCTTACAGCCCCCCTGGCATTCCCAGTACCCAGAGGCACAAACAGCCCCCCCCAGCCCAATAAATAGTGACTGTCTGTGGCACCTTACAGCCCCCCTGGCATTCCCAGTACCCAGAGGCACAAACAGCCCCCCCCAGCCCAATAAATAGTGACTGTCTGTGGCACCTTACAGCCCCCCTGGCATTCCCAGTACCCAGAGGCACAAACAGCCCCCCCAGCCCAATAAATAGTGACTGTCTGTGGCACCTTACAGCCCCCCTGGCATTCCCAGTACCCAGAGGCACAAACAGCCCCCCCCAGCCCAATAAATAGTGACTGTCTGTGGCACCTTACAGCCCCCCTGGCATTCCCAGTACCCAGAGGCACAAACAGCCCCCCCAGCCCAATAAATAGTGACTGTCTGTGGCACCTTACAGCCCCCCTGGCATTCCCAGTACCCAGAGGCACAAACAGCCCCCCCCAGCCCAATAAATAGTGACTGTCTGTGGCACCTTACAGCCCCCCTGGCATTCCCAGTACCCAGAGGCACAAACAGCCCCCCCAGCCCAATAAATAGTGACTGTCTGTGGCACCTTACAGCCCCCCTGGCATTCCCAGTACCCAGAGGCACAAACAGCCCCCCCCAGCCCAATAAATAGTGACTGTCTGTGGCACCTTACAGCCCCCCTGGCATTCCCAGTACCCAGAGGCACAAACAGCCCCCCCAGCCCAATAAATAGTGACTGTCTGTGGCACCTTACAGCCCCCCTGGCATTCCCAGTACCCAGAGGCACAAACAGCCCCCCCAGCCCAATAAATAGTGACTGTCTGTGGCACCTTACAGCCCCCCTGGCATTCCCAGTACCCAGAGGCACAAACAGCCCCCCCCAGCCCAATAAATAGTGACTGTCTGTGGCACCTTACAGCCCCCCTGGCATTCCCAGTACCCAGAGGCACAAACAGCCCCCCCAGCCCAATAAATAGTGACTGTCTGTGGCACCTTACAGCCCCCCTGGCATTCCCAGTACCCAGAGGCACAAACAGCCCCCCCCAGCCCAATAAATAGTGACTGTCTGTGGCACCTTACAGCCCCCCTGGCATTCCCAGTACCCAGAGGCACAAACAGCCCCCCCCAGCCCAATAAATAGTGACTGTCTGTGGCACCTTACAGCCCCCCTGGCATTCCCAGTACCCAGAGGCACAAACAGCCCCCCCAGCCCAATAAATAGTGACTGTCTGTGGCACCTTACAGCCCCCCTGGCATTCCCAGTACCCAGAGGCACAAACAGCCCCCCCCAGCCCAATAAATAGTGACTGTCTGTGGCACCTTACAGCCCCCCTGGCATTCCCAGTACCCAGAGGCACAAACAGCCCCCCCCAGCCCAATAAATAGTGACTGTCTGTGGCACCTTACAGCCCCCCTGGCATTCCCAGTACCCAGAGGCACAAAACAGCCCCCCCCAGCCCAATAAATAGTGACTGTCTGTGGCACCTTACAGCCCCCCTGGCATTCCCAGTACCCAGAGGCACAAACAGCCCCCCCAGCCAATAAATAGTGACTGTCTGTGGCACCTTACAGCCCCCCTGGCATTCCCGTAGCCCAGAGGCACAAACAGCCCCCCAGCCCAATAAATAGTGACTGTCTGCCTTAGTCCTGGCACCTTACCAGGCCACCCCCCCCAAGTGATTTGGCACTTACCCCCTGGCCCAGTACCAGAGGCACAAAACCGGCCCCCCCAGCCCAATAAATAGGTGACTGTTTGTGGCACCTTACAGCCCCCCTGGCATTCCCCAGTACCCAAGGGCAACAAACAGCCCCCCCAGCCCAATAAATATTGACTTGCCTGTGGCCACCTTACAGCCCCCCTGGCATTCCCAGTACCCAGAGGCACAAACAGCCCCCCCAGCCCAATAAATAGTGACTGTCTGTGGCACCTTACAGCCCCCCTGGCATTCCCAGTACCCGAGAGACAACAAACAGCCCCCCCCCAGGCCCAATAAATAGTTGACTGTCTGTGGCACCTTAAAGCCCCCCTGGCATTCCCAGTTACCCAGAGGCAACAAAAAGCCCCCCACCAGCCACCAATAAACATAGTTAGGTCTGTCTTTTATCCTTTTTTTTGGGTTATGGCACCTTACCAG
>NC_030684.2:15887881-16003003 GCF_000004195.4 Xenopus tropicalis
TAGAGAGAGATTACCCAGAGGAAACAAACAGCCCCTCAGCCCAATAAATATGTAACTGTCTGTGGCACCGTTACAGCCCGGGCGATTCCAAGTACCCAGAGGCACAAAACAGCCCCCCCAGCGCCAATAAATATGTGACTGTCTGTGGCACCTTACAGCCCCCTGGCACTCCAGTACCCAGAGGCACAAACAGCCCCCCCAGCCAATAATAGTGACTGTATGTGGAACCTTACAGCCCCCGGCATTCCCAGTACCCAGAGGCACAAACAGCCCCCCCAGCCCAATAAATAGTGACTGTCTGTGGCACCTTAACAGCCCCCTGGCATTCCCAGTACCCAGAGAGACAAACAGCCCCCCAGCCCAATACATACTGACTGTCTGTGGCACCTTACAGCCCCCCTGGCATTCCAAGATCTAGAGGCACAAACAGCCCCCCCCAGCCCATAAAATAGTGACTGTCTGTGGCACCTTACAGCCCCCTGGCATTCCCAGTACCCAGAGGCACAAACAGCCCCCTCAGCCCAATAAATAGTGACTGTCTGTGCACCTTACAGCCCCCCTGGCATTCCAGTACCCAGAGGAAACAAACAGCCCCCCAGCCCAATAAATAGTGACTGTCTGTGGCACCTTACAGCCCCTGGCATTCCCAGTACCAGAAGCACAAACAGCCCCCCCCCAGCCCAATAATAGTGACTGTCTGTGGCACCTTACGCCCCCTGGCATTCCAGTACCCAGAGGCACAAACAGCCACCCCAGCCAATAAATAGTGACTGTCTGTGGCACCTTAAGCCCCCTGAGCATTCCCAGTACCAGAGGAAACAAACAGCGCCCCCAGCCCAATAAAAAGTGACTGTCTGTGGCACCTTACAGCCCCCCTGGCATTCCCCAATACCCAGAGGCACAAACAGCCCCCCCAAACCCAAATAAATAGTGACTGTATGGTGACACCTTTACAGCCCCCCTGGCATTCCCAGTACCCAGAGGCACAAACAGCCCCCTCAGCCCAATAAATAGTGACTGTCTGTGGCACCTTACAGCCCCCTGGCATTCCCAAGTACCCAGAGGGCCAACAAACCAGCCCCCCCAGCCCAATAAATAGTGACTGTCTGTGGCACCTTACAGCCCCCTGGCACTCCAGTACCCAAGAAGCCACAAACAGCCCCCCCCCCAGCCCAATAAATAGTGACTGTCTGTGGCACCTTACAGCCCCCCTGGCATTCCCAGTACCCAGAGGCACAAACAGCCACCCCAGCCCAATAAATAGTGACTGTCTGTGGCACTTAAAGCCCCCCTGACATTCCAGTACGAGAGGAAACAAACAGCCCCCCCAGCCCAATAAAAAGTGACTGTCTGTGGCACCTTACAGCCCCCCTGGCACTCCCAGTACCCAGAGGCACAAACAGCCCCCGCCCAATAAATAGTGACTGTCTGTGGCAGCCTTACAGCCCCCCCTGGCATCCCAGTACCACAGAGGAACAAACAGCCCCCCAGCCCAATACATACTGACTGTCTGTGGCACCTTACAGCCCCCCTGGCATTCCAAGAATCTAGAGGCACAAACAGCCCCCCCCCCCAGCCCAATAAATAGTGACTGTCTGTGGCACCTTACAGCCCCCCTGGCATTCCCAGTACCCAGAGGCACAAACAGCCCCCCAGCCCAATAAATAGTGACTGTCTGTGGCAACTTAAAGCCCCCCTGCATTTCCAGTACCAGAGGAACAAACAGCCCCCCCAGCCAATAAAAAGTGACTGTCTGTGGCACCTTACAGCCCCCCTGGCATTCCAATACCCAGAGGCACAAACAGCCCCCCAAAACCCAATAAATAGTGACTGTCTGTGGCACCTTACAAGCCCCCTTGGCATTCCAGTACCCAGAGCAAAACAGCCCCTCAGCCCAATAAATAGTGACTGTCTGTGGCACCTTACAGCCCCCTGGCATTCCAAGTACCCAGAGGCACAAACAGCCCCCCCAGCCCAATAAATAGTGACTGTCTGTGGCACCTTACAGCCCCCTGGCACTCCCAGTACCCAGAGGCACAAACAGCCCCCCCAGCCCAATAAATAGTGACTGTATGTGGAACCTTACAGCCCCCCTGGCATTCCCAGTACCAGAGGCACAAACAGCCCCCCAGCCCAATAAATAGTGACTGTCTGTGGCACCTTACAGCCCCCCTGGCATTCCCAGTACCAAGAGGCACAAACAGCCCCCCCAGCCCAATAAATAGGACTGTCTGTAGCAACTTAAAGCCCCCCTGGCATTCCCAGTACCGAGGAATAAACAGCACCCCCCCAGCCCAATAAATAGCGACTGTCTGTAGCAACTTAAAGCCCCCCTGGCATTCCCAGTACCCAGAGGAACAAACAGCCCCCCACCACAAATACATACTAGACTGTCTGTGGCACCTTACAGCCCCCCTGGCATTCCAAGAATCTAGAGGCCAAACAGCCCCCCCAGCCCAATAAAATAGTGACTGTCTGTGGCACCTTACAGCCCCCTGGCACTCCCAGTACCCAGAGGCACAAACAGCCCCCCAGCCTAATAAATAGTGACTGTATGTGGAACCTTACAGCCCCCCTGGCATTCCCAGTCCCAGAGGAACAAACAGCCCCCCCAGCCCAATAAATAGTGACTGTCTGTGGCACCTTACAGCCCCCCTGGCATTCCCAGTACCCAGAGGCACAAACAGCCCCCCCAGCCCAATAAAAAGTGACTGTCTGTGCACCTTACAGCCCCCCGGCATTACCAGTACCAAGAGGCACAAAAAAGCCCCCCCCCCCAGCCCAATAAATAGTGACTGTCTGTGGCACCTTAAAGCCCCCCTGGCATCCCCAGTACCCAGAGGAATAAACAGCCCCCCAGCCCAATAAATAGTGACTGTCTGTGGCACCTTACAGCCCCCCTGGCATTCCCAGTACCCAGAGGAATAAAAGCACACCCCCCCAGCCCAATAAATAGCGACTGTCTGTAGCAACTTAAAGCCCCCCTGGCATTCCCGTACCCAGAGGCACAAACAGCCCCCCCCAGCCCAATAGAATAGTGACTGTCTGTGCAACTTAAAGCCCCTGGCATTCCCAGTACCCAGAGGCACAAACAGCCCCCCCAAGCCCAATAAAAAGTGACTGTCTTGGCACCTTACAGCCCCCCTGGCATTCCCAGTACCCAGAGGCAAAACAGCACCCCCCAGCCCAATAAATAGTGACTGTCTGTGGCACCTTACAGCCCCCCTGGCATTCCCAGTACCCAGAGGAATAAACAGCCCCCCCCCCAGCCCAATAAATAGTGACTGTCTCTGGCACCTTACAGCCCCCCTGGCATTCCCAAGTACCCAGAGGCAACAAACAGCCTCCCCCCCCAGCCCAATAAAAAGTGAGTGTCTGTAGCAACTTAAAGCCCCCCTGGCATTCCAGTACCCAGAGGCACAAACAGCCCCCCCCACAGCCCAATAAATAGTGACTGTCTGTAGCAACTTAAAGCCCCCCTGGCATTCCCAGTACCCAGAGGCACAAACAGCCCCCCCCCCAGCCCAATAAATAGTGATGTGCTGTGCACCTTACAGCCCCCTGGCACTCCCAGTACCCAGAGGCACAAACAGCCCCCCCAGCCCAATAAATAGTGACTGTCTGTGGAACCTTACAGCCCCCCTGGCATTCCCCCAGTACCCAGAGGCACAAACAGCCCCCCCAGCCCAATAAATAAGTGACTGTCTGTGGCACCTTACAGCCCCCCTGGCATTCCAAGTACCCAGAGGCACAAACAGCCCCCCAGCCCAATAAAAAGTGACTGTCTGTGGCACTTTAAAAGCACCCCTGGCATTCCCAGTACCCAGAGGCCACAAACAGCCCCCCCAGCCCAATAAATAGTGAATGTCTGTAGCAACTTAAGCCCCCCTGGCATTCCCAGTACCCAGAGGCACAAACAGCCCCCCCAGCCCAATAAAAAGTTGACTGTCTGTGGCACCTTACGCCCCCCTGGCATTCCCAGTACCCAGAGGCACAACAGCCCCCCTCAGCCCAATAAATAGTGACTGTCTGTGGCACCTTACAGCCCCCCTGGCATTCCCAATACCCAGAGGCACAAACAGCCCCCCCAAACCAAATAAATAGTGACTGTCTGTGGCACCTTAAAGCCCCCCTGGCATTCCCAATACCCAGAGGCACAAACAGCCCCCCCAAACCCAATAAATAGTGACTGTATGTGGCACCTTACAGCCCCCCTGGCATTCCCAGTACCAGAGGCACAAACAGCCCCCCCAGCCCAATAAATAGTGACTGTATGTGGCACCTTACAGCCCCCCTGGCATTCCCAGTACCCAGAGGCACAAACAGCCCCCCCAGCCCAATAAATTAGTGACTGTATGTGGCACCTTACAGCCCCCCTGGCATTCCCAGTACCCAGAGGCAACAAACAGCCCCCCCAGCCCATAAATAGTGACTGTCTGTGGCACCTTACAGCCCCCTGGCATTCCCAGTACCCAGAGGCAACAAACAGCCCCCTCAGCCCAATAAATACTGACTGTCTGTGGCACCTTACAGCCCCCTGGCATTCCAGTACCCAGAGGAACAAACAGCCCCCCCAGCCCAATAAATACTGACTGTCGTGTGGCACCTTACAGCCCCCCTGGCATTCCAAGTACCTAGAGGCACAAACAGCCCCCCCCCAGCCAATAAATAGTGACTGCTGTGGCACCTTACAGCCCCTGGCACTCCAGTACCCAGAGGCACAAAACAGCCCCCCAGCCAATAAATAGTGACTGTCTGTGGCACTTTAAAGCACCCCTGGCATTCCCAGTACCCAGAGGAACAAACAGCCCCCCCAGCCCAATAAAAAGTGACTGTCTGTAGCAACTTAAAGCCCCCCTGGCATTCCCAGTACCCAGAGGCACAAACAGCCCCCCAGCCCAATAAATAGTGACTGTCTGTGGCACCTTACAGCCCCCTGGCATTCCCAGTACCCAGAGGCACAAAACAGCCCCCCAGGCCCAATAAAAGTGACTGTCTGTGGCACCTTACAGCCCCCCCCGGCATTACCATTACCAAGAGGCACAAAAAAGCCCCCCCCCAGCCCAATAAATAGTGTGACTGTCTTGTGGCACCTTACAGCCCCCCTGGCATTCCCAGTACCCAGAGGAATAAACAGCCCCCCAGCCCAATAAATAGTGACTGTCTGTGGCACCTTACAGCCCCCCTGGCATTCCAGTACCCAGAGCACAAAACAGCCCCCCAGCCCAATTAAATAGTGACTGTATGTGGAACCTTACAGCCCCCCTGGCATTCCCAGTACCCAGAGGAATAAAAACAGCACCCCCAGCCCAATAAATAGTGACTGTCTGTGGCACCTTAGCAGCCCCCTGGCATTCCCAGTACCCAGAGGCACAAACAGCCCCCCAGCCCATAAAAAGTGACTGTCTGTAGCCAACTTAAAGCCCCCCTGGCATTCCCAGTACCCAGAGGCACAAACAGCCCCCCCCAGCCCAATAAATAGTGACTGTCTGTAGCAACTTAAAGCCCCCTGCATTCCAGTACCCAGAGGCATAAACAGCACCCCCCAGCCCAATAAATAGTGACTGTCTGTGGCACCTTACAGCCCCCCTGGCAATTCCCAGTACCCAGAGGAATAAACAGCCCCCCCCAGCCCAATAAATAGTGACTGTCTGTGCACCTTACAGCCCCCCTGGCTATTCCCAGTACCCAGAGGAATAAACAGCCCCCCCCAGCCCAATAAATAGTGACTGTCTGTGGCACCTTACAGCCCCCCCTGGCATTCCCAGTACCCAGAGGCACAAAACAGCCCCCCCAGCCCAATAAAAAGTGACTGTCTGTAGCACTTCAAGCCCCCCTGGCATTCCCAGTACCCAGAGGCACAAACAGCCCCCCCCCAGCCCATAAATAGTGACTGTCTGTAGCAACTTAAAGCCCCCCTGGCATTCCAGCCCAGAGGCACAAACAGCCCCCCCCAGCCCAATAAAAAGTGACTGTCTGTAGCAACTTAAAGCGCCCCTGGCATTCCCAGTACCCAGAGGCACAAACAGCCCCCCCAGCCCAATAAATAGTGACTGTCTGTGGCACCTTACAGCCCCCCTGGCATTCCCAGTACCCAGAGGCACAAAAAGCCCCCCAGCCCAATAAATAGTGACTGTCTGTGGCACCTACAGCCCCCCTGGCATTCCCAGTACCCAGAGGAATAAACAGCCCCCCCAGCCCAATAAATAAGTGACTGTCTGTAGCAACTTAAAGCCCCCCTGCCATTCCCAGTACCCAGAGCACAAACAGCCCCCCCAGCCCAATTAAATAGTGACTGTCTGTGGCACCTTACAGCCCCCCTGGAATTCCAAGTACCTAAAGGACAAACAGCCCCCCCCCAGCCCAATAAATAGTGACTGTCTGTGGCACCTTACAGCCCCCTGGCATTCCCAGTACCCAGAGGCACAAACAGCCCCCCCAGCCCAATAAAAGTGACTGTTCTGTGGCACCTTACAGCCCCCTGGCATTCCAAGTACCCAGAGGAACAAACAGCCCCCCAGCCCAAAAAATAGTGACTGTCTGTGGCACCTTTACAGCCCCTGGCATTCCCAGTACCCAGAGGCACAAACAGCCCCCCCAGCCCAATAAATAGTGACTGTATGTGGCACTTACAGTCCCCCTGGCATTCCCAGTACCCAGAGGCACAAACAGCCCCCTCAGCCCAATAAATAGTGACTGTCTGTGGCACCTTACAGCCTCCCTGGCATTCCAAGTACCCAGAGGCAAAAACAGCCCCCCCCCAGCCCAATAATAGTGACTGTCTGTGTGGCACCTTACAGCCCCCCTGGCATTCCCAGTACCCAGAGGCACAAACAGCCCCCCCAGCCCAATAAATAGTGACTGTCTGTGGCACCTTACAGCCCCCCTGGCATTCCAAGTACCCAGAGGAACAAACAAACAGCCCCCCCCAGCCCAAAAAATAGTGACTGTCTGTGGCACCTTACAGCCCCCCTGGCATTCCCAGTACCCAGAGGCACAAACAGCCCCCCCAGCCCAATAAATAGTGACTGTCTATGGCACCTTACAGCCCCCCTGGCATTCCCAGTACCCAGAGGAAAAAAACAGCCCCCCCAGCCCAATAAATAGTGACTGTCTGTGGCACCTTACAGCCCCCCTGGCATTCCCAGTACCCAGAGGCACAAACAGCCCCCTCAGCCCAATAAATAGTAGTGTCTGTGGCACCTTACAGCCCCCCTGGCATTCCCAGTACCCAGAGGAACAAACAGCCCCCCCAGCCCAATATATACTGACTGTCTGTGGCACCTTACAGCCCCCCTGGCATTCCAAGTACCTAGAGGCACAAACAGCCCCCCCCCAGCACAATAAATAGTGACTGTCTGTGGCACCTTACAGCCCCCCTGGCATTACCAGTACCAAGAGCACAAACAGCCCCCCCCAGCCCAATAAATAGTGACTGTCTTGGGCACTTACAGCCCCCCTGGCATTCCCAGTACCAGAGGCACAAACAGCCCCCCCAGCCAATAAAAAGTGACTGTCTGTAGCAACTTAAAGCCCCCCTGGCATTCCCAGTACCCAGAGGCACAAACAGCACCCCCGCCAGCCCAATAAATAGTGACTGTCTGTGGCACCTTACAGCCCCCCTGGCATTCCCAGTACCCAGAGGCACAAACAGCCCCCCCCAGCCCAATAAAAAGTGACTGTCTGTGGCACCTTACAGCCCCCCGGCCATTCCAGTATCCCAGAGGAATAAACAGCACCCCAGCCCAATAAATAGTGACTGTCTGTGGCACCTTACAGCCCCCCTGGCATTCCCAGTACCCAGAGGCACAAACAGCCCCCCCAGCCCAATAAAAGTGACTGTCTGTAGCAACTTAAAGCCCCCCTGGCATTCCCAGTACCCAGAGGCACAAACAGCCCCCCCCCAGCCCAATAAATAGTGACTGTCTGTTAGCAACTTAAGCCCCCTGGCATTCCCAGTACCCAGAGGCACAAACAGCCCCCTCAGCCCAATAAATAGTGACTGTCTGTGGCACCTTACAGCCCCCTGGCATTCCAAGTACCCAGAGGCACAAACAGCCCCCCCAGCCCAATAAATAGTGACTGTCTGTGGCACCTTACAGCCCCCCTGGCATTCCCAGTACCCAGAGGAACAAATAGCCCCCCCAGCCCAATAAATAGTGACTGTCTGTGGCACCTTACAGCCCCCTGGCATTCCCAGTACCCAGAAGCACAAACAGCCCCCCCCCAGCCCAATAAATAGTGACTGTCTGTGGCACCTTACAGCCCCCTGGCATTCCCAGTACCCAGAGGCACAAACAGCCCCCCTCAGCCCAATAAAATAGGTGACTGTCTGTGGCACCTTACAGCCCCCCTGGCATTCCCAGTACCCAGAGGCACAAACAGACCCCCCCCCCAGCCCAATAATAGTGACTGTCTGTGGCACCTTACAGCCCCCCTGCATTCCCAGTACCCAGAGGAATAAACAGCCCCCCCCCAGCCCATAAATAGTGACTGTCTGTGGCACCTTACAGCCCCCCTGGCATTCCCAGTACCCAGAGGCACAAACAGCCCTGAACCTCATTTAAGGGATCTGCTTCCTACCCTGAACCTCATATAGAGATCTGCTTCTTACTCTGAACCTCATATAGAGATCTGCTTCTTACCCTGAACCTCATATAGAGATCTGCTTCTTACTCTGAACCTCATATAGGGATCTGCTTCTTACCCTGAACCTCATATAGAGATCTACTTCCTTACCCTGAACCTCATATAGAGATCAGCTTCTTACTCTGAACCTCATATAGAGATCTGCTTCTTACCTGGAACCTCATATAGAGATCTGCTTCTTACCCGGAACCTCATATAGGGATCTGCTTATTGCCCTGAACCTCATATAGGGATCTGCTTATTGCCCTGAACCTCATATAGAGATCTGCTTCCTACCCTGAACCTCATATAGAGATCAGCTTCTTACTTGAACCTCATATAGAGATCTGCTTCTTACCCGGAACCTCATATAGAGATCTGCTTCTTACCCGGAACCTCATATAGGGATCTGCTTATTGCCCTGAACCTCATATAGGGATCTGCTTATTGCCCTGAACCTCATATAGAGATCTGCTTCCTACCCGGAACCTCATATAGGGATCTGCTTCTTACCCTGAACCTCATATAGGGATCTGCTTCCTACCCGGACCTCATATAGGGATCTGCTTCCTACCCGGATTTCTATAGGTGCATGCTGCAGACTGCAATGATTTCTACGCAGCCATGTGGTTGGCTGTCCTATAACGCTGCTACTCTTGGTTTAAATGTTAACCTAACTGGCCTTTGGGCTGTGCCCTAGGGGGGCCCCTAAGCCTCAATCCCCACCATTTGCAAAGCACTGATCCCGGTTTGGTTGACTATATACATCAGGGTCCTCAGCCTTTCTTACTCGGGAGCCACAGTCAAATGTAAAAAGACTTGGGGTAGCAACACAAGCACCATAAAAGTTCATGGAGGAGCCAAATAAGGGCTGTGATTGGCTATTAGGCATCCTCTATGCACCCTATCAGCTTACAGGGGCTTTATTTGGTAGGGAATCTTGTTTTTATTCAAAACTTGCCCCCAAGTCAGGAATTCAAAAATAACTCCCTGGTTTGGGGGCACTGAGAGCAACATCCAAGGGGTTGGGGAGCAACATGTTGCCCCGGAGCTACTGGCTGGGGCATTTAAATATAATGTCCTGTTGCCCTGCTCTGATAAAAGTTGCATGTTTGCTTAAGAATTCCTACTATAGTTTATATAAATACCGCCGCTGTGTAGCCCCCGGGGGCAGCCATTCCTGCACTGGTACAGCTGGAGTGTTTGCTACAGAAACCCTACTATAGTTTGGCTGCCCCCGGGGCTACACAGCGGGGTATTTATATATAAACTATAGTAGGGTTTCTGTAGCAAACACCCCAGCTGTACCGGTGCAGGAATGGCTGCCCCGGGGCTACACAGCGGGGTATTTATATAAACTATAGTAGGGTTTCTGTAGCAAACACCCCAGCTGTACCAGTGCAGGAATGGCTGCCCCCGGGACTACACAGCGGGGTATTTATATAAACTATAGTAGGGTTTCTGTAGCAAACACCCCAGCTGTACCAGTGCAGGAATGGCTGCCCCCGGGGCTACACAGCGTTGTATTTATATAAACTATAGTAGGGTTTCTGTAGCAAACACCCCAGCTGTACCAGTGCAGGAATGGCTGCCCCCGGGCTACATAGCGGGGTATTTATATAAACTATAGTAGGGTTTCTGAAACATATAGACCTAGGTTACTAGTGCAGGGTAACAGTACATTACTATTATTATAATCAAGGTCCAATCTGATTGCAGCAGCCACACAGTGTGATCCAGAGACCGGCTCATGGGGGGCAGCCCTGAGCATCGAAGCGATAACCTGTATTTCCAACTTCCCCCGTGCAACAGGGGGAGAGACGTCACCCCCCAGGGTGATGAGACGATACAGCCAACTAAGTTGGGTTGAGGAGACCCCCGGTGGCTGGAAGGAACAAGCTCTACTCAATACCCTGCAAGGTACAACCCTAGCAACTACTTGTATACCTGCTTATTACTGAGATGAGCCCTGATTGGCCAGTTAGACTAATGGGAGTAAATGTGTTACCCCAATGAGCAGAATCTGCTTCCACCAACAGCTCCTTTTAACTGAGGGTTGTTTACCTTTGAGACAATTTGCAATTGGTCTTCATTTTTTTTTTTATTTGTAGTTTTTTTAAAATTATTTCAGCTTTGCCAGCAGCTCTCCAGCTTGGCGTTTCAGCAGCTGTTTGGGTTGCTAGGATCCAAAATTACCTAAGCAACCAGGGTTGTGGTTTGAATGAAAGATGATAAATGAATAGGAGAGGGCCTGACTATATAAATAAGTAATATAAAGTAACAATACTTTATATTCACAGAGCAATAGTTTTTTTCCTCAGGCAGTGCCGGACCAAGCCATCCAGGCACCCTAGGCAAGCCACCCGGGCACTCAAGGCAAGTCAGCCGGGCACCCAAGGCAAGCCAGCCGGGCACCCAAGGCAAGCCAGCCGGGCACCCTAGGCAAGCCAGCCGGGCACCCAAGGCAAGCCAGCCGGGCACCCTAGGCAAGCCAGCCGGCACCCAAGGCAAGCCAGCCGGGCACCCAAGGCAAGCCAGCCGGGCACCCAAGGCAGAGCCGGGCACCCAAGGCAAGCCAGCCGGGCACCCAAGGCAAGCCAGCCGGCTTGGCCCATCCCCCCTCCCATGTGTGGGGCTGCGGGGGTCACTGGAGGTGGGTGAACGGTGGGGGTAAAGGGCATGGAAATAGGGGTAAGTGAAAGAAGAGGTGCCTGCCTGGCGCCCACCCACTGTTGCCCCTAGGTGCCTCTTCTGCCTACCCCTAGTTCCGGCCCCGGGCCCATTTGAAAGCTGCACAGAGTTAGAAGAAAAAGGCAAATCATTTAAAAACTCTGAAAAACAAATAATGAAGACCAATTGAAAAGTTGTTTAGAATTGGGCATTCTATAACATACTAAAAGTTGAACTTAATGGTGAACTGCCCCTTTAAACCACTGGGTTCCAGCATCAATATGGGTCGGGGGGGTGGATGATTGATTTTATGTCCCTATTGAAAAGGCAGGGGTAATAAGGTTGGGATATATATATATATAGTATAATGTATATATTATATAAGAATGGGGGTGTCCTTTCTGCACACAGGTTTGTGGCCACGATGCAAGGGCCAAGCTATGCACGGAACATCAACAGAACCTCATCTCCGCGGAGCTGCACGGAAAGGCTGGGGTAAGAGCAACCAGGGTGGGGTGGGGGCCACAACTTTAGGAGAATTATACAATACAAAACAAATTGTTTGTGTTTTTTTCACATAGGCTCCCCCTTTACATTAAACTTTTAGTATGTTGTAGAATGGCCAATTCTAAGTAACGTTTCAATTGGGCTTCATTATTTATTTTCAAATAGTTTTTCCATTATTTGCTCCTTTTTATTACTCATTTTTCTATCGCATCCCCCTCTCCTATAAATATATCAGTCTCTTATTCAAACCAGTCCCTGGTTGTTAAGGTAATTTGAACCCTAGCAACCACATGACTGCTGAAATTTTAAACTAGAGAGCTGCTTGAACAAAAGGTAAATTCATAAAAAAATTAAGACAATTGCAAATTGTCTCAGAACAGCAGTCTACATTATACTAAACTTTAATTAAAAGGTGAACAACCCCTTTAACCCCCCTCCAGCTGGACCAGTCCCCAGAGTTGTTCTATAGGAGGAGCAAAAAGAAGCACTACAGGTATTACGAACCTGTTATCCCAGAATGTGCAGGACCCAAGAGTGCGCAGGATAAGGGGGTCTTTTCCGTAATTTGATCTCCACATCTAAAGTCTACTAAAAAAAAAATCAATAAAGCATTAATTAAATCCAATAGGATTGTTTTTCTTTCAATAAGGATTAATTATATTTTAGTTGGGATCAAGTACAGGTACTGTTTTATTATTACAGAGAAAAGGGAATCATTTAACCATTAAATAAACCCAATAGGGCTGTTCTGCCCCAATAAGGGGTAATTATATCTTAGTTGGGATCAAGTACAGGTACTGTTTTATTATTACAGAGAAAAGGGAATCATTTAACCATTAAATAAACCCAATAGGGCTGTTCTGCCCCAATAAGGGGTAATTATATCTTAGTTGGGATCAAGTACAGGTACTGTTTTATTATTACAGAGAAAAGGGAATCATTTAACCATGAAATAAACCCAATAGGGATATTCCAATTTCCAAGACCTTTATTAATTGTCGCACAACATATGTAGTCTATGCTCTCACTTGTCCGTGTAACAAAGTTTATGTGGGGCGGACTATAAGATCAGTGGGAAGTAGGGTTAATAAGCACATCCGTAACAGTAAAGCAGGGAGAATGAACCATGGGGTATCGAGACATTTTAAGCTGTTTCACAATAATAGTGATCCCAAAGGGATATTCTTTATGGAAGTGTAAAAATAATTGTATATTTATTATAAATAAATCAATGTGTTACATCAAAGTAGATGTAGTATAGAATAGTATGCAGGCGGGTATAAAGAGGGGGTTGGCCCATAGGAACCCAATAGTCCATGAGGAAGCGCAGAGCGCGAAACGCGTCGGACTGACTGGAGAGAGGACCCGTATTGACAGACTCGGCACCTACCGGTGACGTCACCGAAGGGAAAGGAACAGCGTGTGAGTCGCATCCCTCAGCCAATGTGCCTCTCTCTGTCTTATCCCTAGTAAGTTCCCGGCCGGGACAAGGGGGGTTGTGTATTTGTTCTTATGCCCAGTTAGGGCTCTGTTTTATTGTGTGCTTGTAGTTACTTGGAGGCTATGAGATAATTGAATACCAATATAGTGTTGCAATTTTATCTCTATATGCACGCCTGCATTCTTAGTATTTGGCACAGAGTAAGAGGGAAAACAAGGGTTTTATTGTGGTAACTTCTTTATTAAATATCCCTCAGTGGGCTAAAGAGCCATATATTGGCTATAGCGGGTGTAATACTGCATCTGATATCTGGAGAAGTTAATTAAGGATCCAATTAATTGTTTTAATGGTGTTTTAAGCTCCTCACTTTTTTATTCTAATAATTGGGATATACTGTGGGATTTTTAATTCAGTGTATTTCTATTGATTTTCCCTCTTGATTTCCTCATATATGGGTCAGAGCATGAATTCTCTTTTAAACACTCTAATTGATTTCTCCTGAGGGAATGATATGCATTAACTGGGAATTCAATAATAAATCATTGGGAAGTAATACATGGTTTCTGTTACTGATATTTAATGTCTTCTGCCCTATGTGATTTTCTCTTGTATATATAATCTAATTGGTATTTTTAATTAGTGGTGTAATATGATTTTTTTTTTTTATTATTTAAAATTGATTCTACTTTGATGTAACACATTGATTTATTTATAATAAATATACAATTATTTTACACTTCTTGGGTGTTTTTAGCGCCAACTCCTTTGGAGATAATTTGTGTATGCACTATAGGATTAGTAGGGAGGAGGGCAGCTACATCTAATTATTAATGTTGGTTAATGGCAATTTAGCACTGCAAAAATATATATATATTTTTTTTTTCTCTTTCTTACAGTCCTTTCCTTCTAGACCTTAATATCTATATTGTTGTGTTTGTAATCTTTAAAGCGCAGATAAGGTTTGCCTTGATATTCTTTATGGGACTGGAGCATATTTCTCCCAAGTTAAGAGGTGGAGACGGATTTACTAGATTAAGACAAGGAGAAAACGTTTGGATTTTTAAATTGAATACATTGCATCCGGAAGGACTCAATGTAGATTTGGACTTGGCGGCATTTTAAATTCAATTTTAAGCTTATTTTTGGTCAATTATTGGATTCCTGGTATTTATTTATTTCTAATTTTATCTACATTTTTAAGTAGGAATATGCTTGATATGGGCTGGTTTTAACGAGACATCTCTTTATTTCTTTATGATTAGCGGTAAGTATATAGTAATAAATAAATAATAAATAAACAAACATACAACTCTCCCAATCTTTGGGGAGAGGGATGATGGGTTATATATGGGTAATATAAATTCTTCCATCTGACACAATGCCATAACACCATGGCCTTTTGCGCTAAAGAGAGAGGGGGTTGCTATGGCAACGCGCGTTGTTTCCATTGTACATATCGCTTTACCAGCGCTAGATTGAGTTCCCCTACAGTATTTCCCATAAGTTTTACTCTTGCAGCCCCACTATGTATTAGGCGCTTCTACATTCACTTACTGGAGGTTCCCCTATGTCTAGTTACCCACCCTTATGCCTATTCTAATAGAGGGAACAAAAAAGCACAATAAAAGCTCTGGGGGTGCCAAATAAGAGCTATGATTGGTTAGGGGGTCAAGTGCGGGGTATGGCACATTATTTAGCATACAGGCCTATCCAATGGCGCTATAGCTGTGCATAAATGCTATATAACCCCTGCCCCCAGATGTCACACTGTACGTACCTGTACCCCCACCTTACGAGCTCTGGTACAAGCACTACACAGGTCTCCTACCACCAGTTACCCCACCCCTAACTCTACGATCCAAACAGCCCGCCTCCGCAAGCTTAACCAATCACGGCACCCAGTTCAATCCAGATCATTGAAGCATCCAATCCGCTAGGGCGATACTTGAGTCGGCCCGCCCGCTCACCAGGTGTCTTCTGGGAATTGTAGTTTATTCTATCGCTATCCACATGTGTTTAAACTACAATTCCCTCAGGTTTAGGATTCCAAAACGAATACCCGATATGCAAAGGAGAATTATGACAACATGTCTTTATCTTCATAACAGTATATGTATTATAATTTCATTAATACATTATAATTATCCATTGCTAATGAAAGATTTTGATTTAACTTTTCCTCTACATAGGAAATAGGCGTGTGAACATTTGTGACACCTAATTCCATTTTTATCCCAACTCCACCCCCATTCGCAGCCATTCTATAGATTATACTCCAGTTCTGGAATTGTAAAAACTTTTTACACACGGATGAAACAACCGTTTGCAAAAACCAGGTGAAGATCTCCTTTATCTAAAGGAATGTTCATGTAGCGCCATCTATCGGCTATTTTTCACATTACAGGCTGTTATTAATCCACATAGCTTTAACTAGCGCGGAGGGATACCTGGAGATTATACAACCAGCCTCTTTAATCCTTTAGGGCCCCAATTTCACATTACAAAGTTGCATCAGGACTTTATGGACCTAGGAATGATACGGACTGGAGCCTGGAATTTACTGTAAGTACTGGATGTGCTGAAGGAGCTGCTGGGCTTCAGGAAGGGGACTGGGGTACTAGGAAGCCCCAGGGGGGGCAATTGCAACAGGAAGTTGCCTGAGAGGGGGCACATCATTGGGCCTTTCAAAACGAGGCTGCAGAGACCCCTAGTGGCACAGACTGGGGGCTTTCTGGTTAGGAGGTGTCTGTTGAAATTAGAAATTAATTCTAACTTAGGGAATTGCTACAAGGTGACTCTGGGACTTGGGGTGTCATAGTCAGGTAAGTAGTGGAACTTTGGCACCCTGAGTACCCCAATAACTTAAATAAAGAGCTCGTTATATTATATGGAACTGGGGTCAGATATTTGGGAGTCTTGATTGTCTCAGCAAAAGTAACTAGTAGTAAAAAGTGGAACTTTGGCACCCTGAGTACCCCAATAACTGAAATAAAGAGCTCGTTATATTATATGGAACTGGGGGTTGGATATTTGGGAGTCTTGATTGTCCCAGCAAAAGTAACTGCCTGCCTCTGTGGCAGAATTAGGGGACTCTGTGGGCTTCACAGGGGGGTTCCTGCTGTCCCGGGGGCTGTGGGAGATACAGTAATAGAAGCCACAGGGAGTACCTGTAGATATTGGGGTGCAAACTCACGTTAGCCCAGTGTCACAACCACCAGCGAGGGGAATAAAGTGATCTTTTTTGTCAACAGTCTCAGGAATCCCTAAGTGTTAGACTGTATTTGCTTCCTCCGTTGTTGGTAGCATCAGGCACTGGTTACTGAGGGAACAGGAGAGACGGGGAGTAAATCCGTGGCTGTAGTGAAGGATCACAGAGAAAACTCGATGAGGGACGTTACTTCATGACAGAGAAAGGAGCCTCTGGCTTTATCCAAGCAAGATCTGGGGTGCTTATCCGCACTATACCGCTTGTCTAGTTCTATACCCACCTGAGGATTAACACTTGTTTGGAATGGCCGCCTACATCGAATTTGTGCCCCCTCCGGAATGCCCGGTGTTCGAGCCCAGCTGGGAGGAATTCTCTGATCCCCTGAGTTTCATCGGACGCATCCGACCGATTGCTGAAAAGACAGGGATATGCAAAATCCACCTCCCAAGGTAAGTCTGATAGATGGATGTTATCAGTACACTGATATCCTGAAATAATTCCTTATGGATAAATGATGCAGTTGTAACAGGGAGCTGATACATACTGTGTGCAAGTCACATTATATAAGTTTATTATTATATATATGATTATAATAAGTTCACACAGGCTGATGACAAATGTCAGATGTTTTGATTAGTCTTTGCTCTTGGTCACATTTTTTAGAAACCAATGACCCATTGGTTGGCATTGCTGCTTTAGCGGTCAGTTTGATTCCAGCCAGGGGCACTATCTTCAGGGAATTTTTATGTCCCCCCCCCCCCCCCCAGGTGGATTTTCTTGCACTTTCCAAAAACATACAGGCAGAGATGAGGTGCTCCTGATACTGACTTTAGTGTGTGCGTAAAATCGGCACTTACGATTGTAAACTTCATGGAGGCAGGGACTAATTAGAATGATGTATAAGGGTGAGGGCAGTGGGTACATGGTACACAAATCTTCTTTGTCGTGGGCAACAAATCTCCCCGCAATGCATCCCACCGGCTAGCATTTAAAATCGCCAGTGGGATGCTTCACTGCGATGTCGCACAAGTTGTCTTTGGAGGAAACTTTGAGCGACCGTGGGACATCGTAGCGACGCGAATGCCATCCCACCGGCAATTTACACTCTAGCCGGTGGGATGGCATTGCGGGGAGATTAGTCGCCCATCACTAATCTCCCTGTGTACGCACTGCCCTAAAGACACACCGGGCTACTAGTAGCAGCTACTTTTTCAAGCTACTGAAAATCCCTTCCATAGACAATACACGTAGAGACAATTATCAGTAAATGATTAGCATTGTCTATTTTAGTAGCCACGACAAGTAGCTGCTACTAGTAGCTCTGTGTGTCTTCACCCTAAGGGCTCTGGCACACGGGGAGATTAGTCGCCCGCGGCAATACTCCCTGTTCGCGGGCGACTAATCTCCCCGAGTAGCCTTCCCCTGCCATCCCACCGGCGAACATGTAAGTCGCCGGTGGGATGGCAGACGCGGCGGGGCGACTTACATGATGGCGTCTGCCATCCCGCCGGCGACTTACATGTCGCCGGTGGGATGGCAGGGGGAAGGCAACTCTGGGAGATTAGGCGCCCGCGAACAGGGAGTTTTGCCGCGGGTGACTAATCTCCCCGTGTGCCAGAGCCCTAAGAGAGCTGCAGAATATGTAGGTGCTATATAGGCAGAGGATAATGACTACATGCCCTGTTGTGCGAAAAAATGTACCCCATGACACGTGAGGCATAACTTGAGGGTATGTACCCCAAAATTCTATCATGCCCAAAGTGTGTTTGTTTGCATTTGTAAGGATTACTTATGTATACAGGCCATAATGGCCAAACATCATGGGGAAAGTGTCCTCTATCTAAATTTGCTTTATGCATGTTTAGAGTGGCTAATGGCCGACTGCATTTACTGTTTTGGGCTATCACATATGGTTGCAGTTTCAATGGATAATATTTATTCTATTATTTGATATTATATTATTGTTCTAACAATCAAAGAAGGCAATAGTCCAGCCAGTAGTGGGGTGGTTGTGTCCAAGCTGAAAGGTCACTATAATCAAACCATTAAAGTTTAAGTAGTTAAAGAAGAACTTTTGTATTATTTTTTGCTGAAAGAGGTGGAGGACCTAGTCAGCAGGGTATTGTACGTTTGTCAGATATTCGGACAGATTGAACATGGACTGAATAGGTGCGTTGATGTTGCCTTCATCCAATTGGTCTGTGGGCCTTTCTGTATAATCCTGTCTTGGGCCCCTGGGCCACATTCGTATCGGCCCAATTTGGCCCAGGAGGAGGGTGTCCAAATCGAGCCCAGATCCACTCATTTGTGACCTTGACAAAACAGTGGAGCTGGCTGTGTATTTCCAACTTAAGAGCCTTACATACGCAAATAATTGTCATTGAACAAAACTGCTGTTTACACCAATAAGGTGTTGGTCTGGCTTACAAAAAAAATGTATATACGCACCTTTATGTAGTGAGATCAGCGTTATAACAGCCGATATCCACGTTTGCAATGCAGGGGGTTAATTCTCCAGGTTCTACCCCAATCTTACAACTGGCTGTTTTTCTCACCTCTTAACCTATTTACTACTTTATGCCCCTTATGGGGGAGGCGGGGGCAACATGGAACTGAAGCTGTCTGTACTGACCAGGGTTTTTGCTCCAATGATTACAAATGGAAGGGAAGTCCAATTACTGAAATGAATCTTCTCTGCCATTACTTTGTAGTCTATTTTTCCTAAAATCCCAACACTGCAGCTTTAGTGTACACATTAGGGTTATACCTGGGGTTTAAGTAGGGATGCACCGAATCCACTATTTTGGGGTTTGGGCGAGATTCCTGGATTCTGAACCGAATCCTGGATTTGTTGCATCCCTAGTTTTAAGCTGCAGTTTGCTGCTTCTAGATAACAGCCACCAGTGTTGGACTGGGGTGCCAAGGGCCCACCAGAAAACCTTAGGCCCACTGTCCAGACCACCATTCCTTCCCAGTTCACTCACTTTCTTTAATTTCTTAATTACTTATTTTTACATACTATTATCTATCCTTTCCTTTATTTCTTTTGTTTCTTCTCATAGAATTGAGTAATGGCCATGGTGTAGGCATACAAGGCAAATGGTTGGGTGAGCAAGGGGGCCCACTGGGAGTTTTTTTCCTATGAAGTTTGTATTCTATTTATTTAATTAAAAATAAATCCTATACATATTATTTGTGTGGGTTTATATAATATAGGTACCTTCCTGACACCTGTAGGTATTTAAACTGTTTAAACGTTTAGCAGAGCTATTACTTTAACCATGAAAATGCTTAATGCCAGCAGTAACCCCCTAGTGTGTCTCCCCTGCTGATTTAGTAGCACAGGCAGGGTTTATATTATTTGTACTTCTGAAGGCAAGGTTCAGAATTACTTCTACAACTTGGAACTTGGGCAGGTACTGCTCCAAATACATTGTTCTGAGCATCCCTTTGCAGGACAAAACTCATAATTATCCTTTATTTTCTCTTTATAAAAGGTATAGAAAAGAAAACCTAGAATTTCCCTTTAGTTTGCCTGTGCGCTTTATAGATTTATTCTTAGCCCCCTAGAGAGCCAGTTTTGGTTATTGGCACAGTTACAGCTTAGCTTTATTGCTTTTATGTTCCTTTATCTCAGGACTGGCAGCCGCCCTTTGCCTGCGATGTCAAAAGCTTCTGCTTCACCCCTCGGGTACAGCGCTTCAACGAACTAGAGGTAAGGTTTCTGTGATTATTGTGCTGGGAATAAACCCAGATCATGGTTATTACAAACTGCTGTTTTTGTAGCTACATTAACATGTTGGAACTTGAGGATATGGACATTAACAAAATTGTTAGTTAGAAGCTTGACCAACTTGGGTTGGTTTTCCATATCCCTATTAGTTATATACAGATATTTGGATTTAAGGTGGCCATACACCTTCAGATCCGCTCGCTTGGCGATGTCGCCAAGCGAGCGGATCTTCTCCCGATATCAGGAGAATCCAGGCTAATTTGATTGTGTGGCCAAACGATCGAATTATAATGACGGGTATAGGCAAAGTCGGTTTGGGGACCGAATCAACGAGCCGATACGGTCCCCCATCCGACTAGATTTTTTTAACCTGCCGATCGATATCTGCCCGATTTCAGGCCAGATATGGGTCGGGCAGGCCCGTCGTTAGTGCCCCTACATGGGCCGATTAGTTGCTGAATCGGTCTAAGGGACCCATATTGGCAGCTACAATCGGCCCGTGTATGGGGACCTTTAGGCAGTATCGTATTTGTTCCAGAACAGTAGCCGATATTTACTTTCATTATTCTAACTGCTCTAGACCAGTCATAGCTAAATAGAACCTTTGCTATATAAACAAACATGTATGTTTAATTGACTTTATGATCTTGCATTGTTAAAATGCGGATGTGGGCAGAAGTCATTTATAGAGACTGGAATCACACTGCATAACATCATAACTCCCTGGCAGCTTAAACAAAAGCAGTTCTAGCATGGCTTCCGATTCAGCAGGGGAATTTGGAAGAAGTATAGCAGGAGGGCCACCTGTTGGGTATCCCATTCTTAAATTAATTAGAGCTTGGATATGTGGCAAGGACAAAAAGACAGAAAAAGACACAGCAGTACAGATTAGGTACATGTTTCCCTTGTTATGATATAGGCTGGAGATATCCTGTGCATTTGCATGTTTTGTTTATTCATCTTAATTACCTGCCATGAAGGGAGTGTATGGAGCCAATTGCACACCTGTTGTGCCAGTTCCGCTTGCTTATGCTGCACAGTGATGCAGCGCCTCCTCCCATGCTATGTTCCCTCTCCAGCAATTATGTGTATGTCCCCTGGGAGGTGAGTAGGCCACCTTATTAAAAGCCACTAGGCTGCAACAGGAAAGGATTAAGCTATAGTCCAATACACACTTTTCCCCCTTGATGCCCAGGAGACTAGAATATTCTTCATTTTCTGCAAGATTAAGGGTGAAGACACACAGAGCTACTAGTAGCAGCTACTTGTCGTGGCTACTAAAATAGACAATGCTGATCATTTACTGATAATTGTCTCTACATGTGTTTTAGCAGAGGCAATTCTCAGTATTGTCTATGGCAGGGGATTTTCTGGCATTTAGTTAGCCATGAAAAAGTAGCTGCTACTAGTAGCTCTGTGTGTTCACCCTTAAGGTTGTAACCCTTAGACTTTATTGAAAAACACTGTGAATTTAACTACAATTCCAAAAAGAGAAAAGGAAGTTAAAAAGTCCCAGTGTGTTATAGACCATATTGTTGGTAACTTTACATCGCTGGACAACTGCAAGTGGCTATGTATATGTTTGGCCGTAATACTGATTGTATTGTAGAACTTAAATATAGAAATAAGTGTTCAGGTTTGATGTTAGAATTAGGGTAGACAATTTACAGCAGCTTTCCAACCTATAAGGGCTCTGGCACACGGGGAGATTAGTCGCCCGCGACAAATCTCCCTGTTGCGGGCAACTAATCTCCCCGAATTGCCATTCTACCGGCAAAAAATGTGTCGCCGGTGGGATGGCACACACGGCGGCGCGATTGCGGCAACTTCGGCGATTTGCCGAAATCTCCTGCGCAAGCGTGTGCCATCCCACCGGCGACTTACATTTTCACCGGTGGGATGGCAATTCAGGAAGATTAGTTGCCCGCGAATAGGGAGATTTGTCGCGGGCGACTAATCTCCCCGTGTGCCAGAGCCCTTATAGGTGGAAAGCTGCTGTAAATTGTCTACCCTAATTCTAAACATCAAACCTGAACACTTATTTCTACATTTAAGTTCTACAATACAATCAGTATTACGGCCAAACATAAGTTAATTACTCTTTGCTTTAGTATAGTATGTTATCTGCAGGCTTTCACCCTGACTGTCGGAATTTTCTTTCATCCAGGCAATGACCCGTGTCAAACTCGATTTCTTGGATCAGCTGGGAAAATTTGGGAGCTGCAAGGTTCCGCGCTCAGAATTCCAGTGGTGGATGGCAAGCTGTTGGGTGTGTATGCACTGAGCAAGGTGGGCGTGCAGGGACAGGTGGTTCTGCAGATAAACAACATACGCATTAGCATCTTGCAGTGTCTTCTGCGCCAGGATTAAATGGTTTACTGTAATTAAATAACTGCAGGAAGTTTATATAATTACACCTTTCTAAAAGAACAGAAAGGGCCTTATTGCCCAGAGCCATCCGTAGACTGTTACCTTCTTTCCTTTTTCACTCCAGGTGGTTTCCAGTGAGGGGGGATTTGAGGTTGTCACTAAAGAGAAGAAATGGTCTCAGGTGGGCAATCGGATGGGATACCAGCCAGGCAAAGGCACAGGCTCTCTTCTGAAGTTGCACTATGACCGAATCCTCTACCCCTACGAGCTGTTCCAGTCTGGCGTCAGCCTGATGGTAAGAAATGCACCTAGAATATTCTAGAGAGAAACCTTCTGTTTCAGTTTTTAGTAAAGGTACCGGTATAGGACCTGTTATCCAGAATGCTCGGGACCTGGGGCTTTCCGGATAAGGGGTCTTTCCGTAATTTGGATCATTTAAACCTCACAGGATTGTTTTGGCATCCAATAAGGATTAATCATATCTTAGTTGGGATCAAGTACAGGTACTGTTTTATTATTACAGGGAAAAGGGAATCATTTAACCATTAAATAAACCCAATAGGGCTGTTCTGCCCCAATAAGGGGTAATTATATCTTAGTTGGGATCAAGTACAGGTACTGTTTTATTATTACAGAGAAAAGGGAATCATTTAACCATTAAATAAACCCAATAGGGCTGTTCTGCCCCCAATAAGGGGTAATTATATCTTAGTTGGGATCAAGTACAGGTACTGTTTTATTATTACAGGGAAAAGGGAATCATTTAACCATTAAATAAACCCAATAGGGCTGTTCTGCCCCCAATAAGGGGTAATTATATCTTAGTTGGGATCAAGTACAGGTACTGTTTTATTAATACAGAGAAAAAGGAAAAACATTTTTAAAATTTAGAATTATTTGCTTATAATGGAGTCTATGGGAGACGGCCTTTCAGTAATTCGGAACTTTCTGGATAATGGGTTAATGTACTGTTGCCCTGAACTGGTAAAAGCTGTGTGTTTGCCTCAGAAAGACTGCCATAGTTTATACATAAACAAAGCTGCTGTGTAGCCATGGGGGCAGCCATTCAAGCTGGAAAAACAGGAGAAAAGGCACAGGTTACGTAGCAGATAACAGATATTCTCTGTAGAATTCAATGGGAATCTAGAAAGCTTATTTGTTATTTGCTATGTAACCTGTGCTTTTCTTTCCAGCTTGAATGGCTGCCCCCGGGGCTACACAGCAGCTTTGTTTATATAAACTATAGTAGTCTTTCTGAAGCAAACACAAACTTTTACCTTTGCAGGGCTTTGCTACACTTTACATTTTTGGTCTTACTGTCCCTTTAAGTCTTTCAGGGCTCAGTGTCCTTCTATGGAAAGTGGTGGCAGTTCAGTTCCCACCCAGCCAAGCTGGTAGCCTATTGGTCTGTGTGTGGGTCCTGCCAAGTTCTAGGGTTGCCACCTCACCCCTTTAATACTGGCCACATATTGAATCCACATGTTGCATGGCTAATTAGCAATTCATATAGATGCATGCTGCATGGCTGTACATGAACCAGTTCAGTCTGCAGCATGCATCTCAATGATTTGTTAATTAGCCATGCAAGGCGTGGATTCAATATGTGGCCGGTATTAAAGAGTGGTCAGGGCTTTATTTGGCCGCATCTAATTGTGAGCGGTGCCCTTTAAACATATAGTTGATGGCTGCAGGGAATTATAATCCATCCTGCTATAACGGCTAAGGGGGAGGCTGGTGTGTGTGACCTTCACTTTCAGCCACTAATCTCAGGTCACAGGCCTGATAAATCCCAACGGCATCCGCCAAACAGCGAATGGGGCATGAGAAGGATGTGAGGGATTTGAGAGTCAGTTCAGCAAAAGCCCCGGAGCCTTGAGATTCAGTTGGATTTCCTAATGAAACAATAAGCAGCACAAGGTCAGGTACCCATCCCTGGGAGGGAAATGCACGAGCACCATGGTACTCCTCCTCCTCCTCCTCCTTCTATTGTATAATTAAAGTCACAAACTCACCTCTGGGTTGGATCTTGGAGGCTTGTAGAACTCTAAATTTGGATGCAGGGCCGGAATATTCTTGTGCGCCAGAGCTTTGCCGAGCTCACTCCAACTACTGTATCCTGGCAATAATGCTGGGCATTGGCTTAACTACTAAGAGAGTAAGGGGTGCTCTCCCCTTGCAATGCTAAGTAAGCTTTATCAGAACAGTCTACGTGAATACAGCCATAAGCATTCACAGAAACGCTGTGCTGAGTCCTCTATCAAAAAAAACAGGATTTCTTGTCAGGGGCGGGCCAAGCCGACCGGGCGCCCTAGGCAACCCGGTCGGCAAACTCCGCCCACCTCCCTGCCCCCCGAACGGCGCATGTGCGCCCAATGCACAGGAGGAGGTGGGAGGGGCGTGGCGGTTAGTTCAGTCATTGCCTCCGCCGCTAATGACAAGCGGCGGAGGCAATGACAAAGTAGCGCTAGGGGTAGGCAGGAGAGGCTCCTGCCTGGCGCCCCTCCATCGTTGCACCCTAGGCAGCTGCCTCTTCTGCCTACCCCTAGTTCCGGCCCTGTTTCTTGTCTCCTTGTTTGTAAACATGTTCTTCAGTAAATTCACTTTTGGTATGTTGCGTAGAGTGCCAGGGTCGGACTGGGGGGTGCAGGGCCCACCGGGGCTCCCGCCCCAGGGGCCCTGCAGGTGCCCCAGCCCGTGTCCCCTACCCCCCCCAGGGGCCCCCCTAACCCCCCGCAGGCCCCACCTGACGTCCTCCCTGAGTGCGTATAAATTGAACGCGTCGGGGTGGAACAGTCAGAAGGGGGAGCGCCGGCAAAGGTCGGACTGGGCCACTAGGGCCAGGGCCCACCGGGATTTTTCCCGGTGTCCCGGCGGCCCAGTCCAACCCTGTAGAGTGCTATTCTGAACAATTTGCAATTGGTCTTCATTTTTTTATTATTTGTGACACTGTGACCTACTGTGTCCGTAAGTTACCCTCCCATCTAGATTGTAAGCTCTTCGGGGCAGGGACCTCCATCCTCTTGTGTCTTTGACTCTTAACTTATTGCAACTGTATCTTGTATTTATTTGTATTTATTTATTTGTATTTATTGTTATACGGAGTATTTATCTATTATTATCTTAATAACCCCCTGTTTGTATTAATGTATTCTACTGTACAGCGCTGTGTACATAAGTAGCACTTTATAAATAAAGATATACATACATACATACATTTGTGTTTTTTGAATTATTTAGCTTTATATTCAGCAACTCTCCTTCTTGGCCTTTTAGCAGCAATAAGGTTGCTAGGGTCCAAACTAGCCTAGCAACCAGGCAGTGGTTGGAATGAGAAACTGGGATATGTATAGGAGTGGGTCTGAATAGAAAGATAGGTAATAAAAAGTAACAATGACAAAGGACTCCACACCTCACTGCGGACCCTGAAGGGGGTTATAAACCTAGTTATGCTATAGAAGTTGCCCAAAAACATAATTATAGATGCAATAAAACTCACTAATGAGAATTCTACTGACCAAAATGCAATAGAATTCACCACTAAGAATCCCGATTCCCAGCACTGTGTCGGCCATCTTGCTGGTACCTTACATATAGAGATAATGATGGCATTTTCCCCGTCATTATATGGCACAGGAATCAGACATGGGGATAAAGGGACAGACTTGTTCAGTGCTGGGAAACTGTGCTTATTGCTCCCAACCAGGGCCACCATCAGAAATCACGGGGCCCCTCACAAAAAAATTTTCTGGGCCCCCCTCCTCCCACACCCCCAATGGCCCCTCCCACACACCCCCATCAATACAAAAGACATACAGACATTGGTAGCCAGGGGTTACGTTTTGCATTGGTGCCAGGGCAGGTACCCCCTAAATCATTGCTAGCCAGCCCAGGGCCCCCTAAAACATCAGTGGTCCTCCCCCAAATTACACATACCGCAGGGCACCCCCAGCATCCTCCGGCCCCCCCAAGCATCCTTCAGCTTCCCCAAGGGCCCCCCCAAGCATCCTTCAGCTTCCACCAGGGCCCCCCCCCAAGCATCCTTCATCTTCCACCAGGGCCCCCCCAAGCATCCTTCATCTTCCACCAGGGCCCCCCCCAAGCATCCTTCATCTTCCACCAGGGCTCCCCCCAAGCATCCTTCATCTTCCACCAGGGCCCCCCCCCCAAGCATTCCTTCATCTTCCACCAGGGCCCCCCCCCAAAGCATCCTTCATCTTTCACCAGGGCCCCCCCCCAAGCATCCTGCATCTTCCACCAGGGCCCCCCCCCAAAGCATCCTTCATCTTCCACCAGGGCCCCCCCCCAAGCATCCTTCATCTTCCACCAGGGCCCCCCCCAAGCATCCTTCATCTTCCACCAGGGCCCCCCCCCAAGCATCCTTCATCTTCCACCAGGGCCCCCCCCCAAGCATCCTTCATCTTCCACCAGGGCCCCCCCCCAAGCATCCTTCATCTTCCACCAGGGCCCCCCCCCAAGCATCCTTCATCTTCCACCAGGCCCCCCCCCCCAAGCATCCTTCATCTTCCACCAGGGCACCCCCCCAAAGCATCCTTTATCTTCCACCAGGGCACCCCCCCAAAGCATCCTTTATCTTCCACCAGGGCACCCCCCCAAAGCATCCTTCATCTTCCACCAGGGCATCCTTCAGCTTCCCCCAGGGCCCCAAGCACCTTCAATTTCCTCCCAGCAGCGTCCTGCTCCCATGATGTCCTCCTCTCTGTGCCGCGGCTCCCAGCTGCTTCTGTGCTTTTATAAGGTTGTGCTCTGTGCGTGTGACGTCAGTACGCACGGGAGCAACCTTATAAAAGCGAGGATGCAGCAGAGAGCCGCGGCACGTAGAGGAAGACGCAACTGAAGATTGGGCCCGGGCCGGGCTTGATGAAAGGGGGCCCGGAAACTCTGGCGCGGCCGGGTCCCCTTTACAGCTAAAAATGCCCGGGCCCGGGATGGTCGTACCCCCTGTGCCCCCCTGATGGCGGCCCTGCTCCCAACTCCAATTGCAGGAACAGAGAACAGGGAGCCGGATTTACTCACATCAGCTGGGATTCTCATTGGGGGATTTTTTTTAATTTTGAGGGGTCGCTGGAGATTTGGGGAAAAGTTTTCAATACATTTCATTGAGCAATATTGCTTTAAGAATACAACTCCAATGTTTCTAGGCTACAGCTCCCAGCATGCCTCAGCCTTCATTATATATTGCATTATTCTGGGATTTGTAGTCCGGCACCAACTAAATACAGTTGGGTTGAGCAATGCAGTGCAGCAGGGTTTACAAGCCCTTTAGATTGGGTAATCCACCCAGCAGGTTGGGGCAAAGTCCTTTACTCAACATGATTTTAGGGACTACAATGCCTTTGGCAATGGGTGCAGCTATCAGGGAGTATTGGGAGGCAATAAGCAGTGGTTTATGGTGATTTATTGGCAGTTTCTTAAGCACTGATTAAACACCATGCTGGTCATGTACACACAGACCCAAGGCCTGAGCCCCTTGTTGCCCACTTTGGGCCTGTACATGGACCACTTCTGCCTACATCACTGGTGGGTGCAACTAGGGTCTGGTTTTGACCCAGACAGCCGCTCAGAAAGCTCTTTGCTACGGCCCATACGTATGAAGCTCAGCTTTAGATGCCCCGGTGTACCCGATTCCTGCATTTCTAACCCACTGACCTAAGAGTCAGGCAACTTGTGGGATGAGTATATTCTCAGTAATGCATCAATTGTGTATATTCATAGGGTTTCTGTGACTGCCTGTGGCTATGTTTGTACAAGGTTTATATATATTTCTGTAGCTGCACCAGGTTCAGCCTGGGGATATGGAAAAGTGTGCCATTCCCAAACTGGCATCAACTGTTGCTTTGGAACCTTTTATTATATTCTTATTGATCCATGGAAATCGACCTTCCCATTCCCAGTTGCCCCATGGAAACAAAGCACCATCTAACAGTCTAGATCACGGTTGTCCAATTGGAGGCCTGTGGGCCAGATGTGGTCCCCCAGAATTTTTGGGCCCCTAGTCTGCTCAAAGGCTCCATGAACTTCATTGTATGAAGACATCATTTTATTTTAACCTGATCCTCGAATATACTACAGGTATAGGAGCCATTATCTAGAATGCTTGGGACAAAGGGTATTCCGGATAAGGGGTCTTTCTGTAATTTGGATCTTCGTACCTTAAGTCTACTAAATAATCAATAAAACATTAATTAAACCCAATAGGGCTGTTCTGCCCCCAATAAGGATTATTTATATCTTAGTTGGGATCAAATACAGGTACTGTTTTATTATTACAGAGAAAAGGGAATCATTTAACCATTAAATAAACCCAATAGGGCTGTTCTGCCCCAATAAGGGGTAATTATATCTTAGTTGGGATCAAGTACAGGTACTGTTTTATTATTACAGAGAAAAGGGAATCATTTAACCATTAAATAAACCCAATAGGGCTGTTCTGCCCCAATAAGGGGTAATTATATCTTAGTTGGGATCAAGTACAGGTACTGTTTTATTATTACAGAGAAAAGGGAATCATTTAACCATTAAATAAACCCAATAGGGCTGTTCTGCCCCAATAAGGGGTAATTATATCTTAGTTGGGATCAAGTACAGGTACTGTTTTATTATTACAGAGAAAAGGGAATCATTTAACCATTAAATAAACCCAATAGGGCTGTTCTGCCCCCAATAAGGGGTAATTATATCTTAGTTGGGATCAAGTACAGGTACTGTTTTATTATTACAGAGAAAAGCGCTAAAGGTCACCAAATAAAAAGTTGCGGCTTTTGGATATTTGGCGACGATTCCGAATTCAACAATTTGCCATCTAAAACTAGTCGATATTATGTAGAAGTCAATGGCAGATGTACCTTCCCTGGAAGATCTTTCTGGGGGCTTGTTTATTAACACTGGTGCAAATTTGCCCCTGGGCAGTAACCCATAGCAACCAATTGGAGTTTGGATTATTCCAGTCACCTGCAGGTAGAACAATGAATGCAACAATTTGATTGGTTGCCATGAGTTACTGCCCATGGTTGATAGCTGAAACAGTGTCACAAAGAAGCCTGCTGATTAAAAGACCTTGCAGGATAATTGGTCGCGACCGAAAAAAGTCTGGCCACCCCTGCCATAGGCAATCACTATTTGTTGGGCTGTTGGGCCTTTGTGTCCTTGAAATGCCAGGACCTATTTTTTACTCCAAGTCAGTACCTGGCTTCTGTCTATAACGCATAAATATATTACCTGGCATTGCCATTCCCTTACCTTTTCCCAAAATGCTTGCTCTCCAGATCGTCCAGTTATAAATAGCCAGGGCCGCCATCAGGGGGGCACAGTCGTCCCGGAGAATTTCTACATTTAAGGGGGGCCCAGCCATGCTTCTGGATAATCAAATAAGGGCCCAGTCAACCTTAACATTGGGCATCTTAAATTTCATTGGTTGTCAGCGGCTAATCCGATTGGTTGTGCCCCGTGCGCAACCTTATAAAAGGGCCTGTCTCTTGGAGGAGTCTGAAGTCACCGGAGCTGCCGCTGAAGGAGAAGAAGCCAAAGAACACCATCTTCGGAGGGCCCTGTCTTCGGGGCAATTGGGGCACTGTGTATGGGGGGGACTGGTTGGGGCAGGCAAAGCCGACCAGGTTGCCTAGGGCGCCCGACACTGGGGGTAAGTACACTGGCACACTGTTGCCTCATTCATTTGAATAGTTCTGCCCCATGTTATTCAGGTTGGGCAGAAGATATTTGTGCACCTCAATTTTAAAACGCTCCCACAGATTTTTAACTGGAAAGAGATCAGGGCTGTATTTAGTTCTGGTGCTGCCTTACCCACTGGACCTCTCCCCTACCCATACCCCTACCCCTGCTGTTCAGAGCAGTAAAGTTTGCCCATGGGCCAGTTGTTGAACAGAGGGAAGCCCCTCATTCACCTTCAGTTTCTGGCACCAAATTGAGGATGGGGGTACATTTTTTCTAAACTGTTTCTTTCTATATAGGAACCATTGTATTTTGCACTGTTTTTAAAACCTTGGCTGAAAAGGTTTCTCTTAATTGACTATCCTGACACCCAATAAATAGTGACTGTCTGTGGCACCTTACAGCCCCCCCTGGGCATTCCCATATACCCAGAGGCACAAACAGCCCCCCCAGCCCGAATAAATAGTGACTGTCCTGTGGCACCTTAAAGCCCCCGGCATTCCCAGTACCCCAGAGGCACAAAACCAGCCCCCCCAGGCCCGAATAAATAAGTGGACTGTCTGTAAGCACCTTACAGTACAGTCCCCCTTGGAATTCCAGTACCCAGAAGCACAAACAGCCCCCCAGCCAAATAAATAGTGACTGTCTGTAGCTCCCAGTACCCAGAGGCACACACAGCCCCCCCCAGCCCAATAAATAGTGACTGTCTGTAGCACTTCAGTCCCCCTGGCATTCCCAGTACCCAGAGAACAAACAGCCCCCCAGCCAATAAATAGTGACTGTCTGTGGCACCTTACAGCCCCCTGGCATTCCCAGTACCCAGAGGCACAAACAGCCCCCCAGCCCAATAAATAGTGACTGTCTGTGGCACCTTACAGCCCCCCTGGCATTCCCAGTACCCAGAGGCACAAACAGCCCCCCCAGCCCAATAAATAGTGACTGTCTGTGGCACCTTACAGCCCCCTGGCATTCCCAGTACCCAGAGGCACAAACAGCCCCCCCAGCCCAATAAATAGTGACTGTCTGTGGCACCTTACAGCCCCCTGGCATTCCCAGTACCCAGAGGCACAAACAGCCCCCCCAGCCCAATAAATAGTGACTGTCTGTGGCACCTTACAGCCCCCCTGGCATTCCCAGTACCCAGAGGCACAAACAGCCCCCCAGCCCAATAAATAGTGACTGTCTGTGGCACCTTACAGCCCCCCTGGCATTCCCAGTACCCAGAGGCAAACAGCCCCCCGCCCAATAAATAGTGACTGTCTGTGGCACCTTACAGCCCCCTGGCATTCCCAGTACCCAGAGGCACAAACAGCCCCCCAGCCCAATAAATAGTGACTGTCTGTGGCACCTTACAGCCCCCTGGCATTCCCAGTACCCAGAGGAACAAACAGCCCCCCCAGCCCAATAAATAGTGACTGTCTGTGGCACCTTACAGCCCCCCTGGCATTCCCAGTACCCAGAGGCACAAACAGCCCCCCAGCCCAATAAATAGTGACTGTCTGTGGCACCTTACAGCCCCCTGGCATTCCCAGTACCCAGAGGCACAAACAGCCCCCCCAGCCCAATAAATAGTGACTGTCTGTGGCACCTTACAGCCCCCCTGGCATTCCCAGTACCCAGAGGCACAAACAGCCCCCCAGCCCAATAAATAGTGACTGTCTGTGGCACCTTACAGCCCCCCTGGCATTCCCAGTACCCAGAGGCACAAACAGCCCCCCCAGCCCAATAAATAGTGACTGTCTGTGGCACCTTACAGCCCCCCTGGCATTCCCAGTACCCAGAGGCACAAACAGCCCCCCCAGCCCAATAAATAGTGACTGTCTGTGGCACCTTACAGCCCCCCTGGCATTCCCAGTACCCAGAGGCACAAACAGCCCCCCCAGCCCAATAAATAGTGACTGTCTGTGGCACCTTACAGCCCCCCTGGCATTCCCAGTACCCAGAGGCACAAACAGCCCCCCCAGCCCAATAAATAGTGACTGTCTGTGGCACCTTACAGCCCCCCTGGCATTCCCAGTACCCAGAGGCACAAACAGCCCCCCAGCCCAATAAATAGTGACTGTCTGTGGCACCTTACAGCCCCCCTGGCATTCCAGTACCCAGAGGCACAAACAGCCCCCCCAGCCCAATAAATAGTGACTGTCTGTGGCACCTTACAGCCCCCCTGGCATTCCCAGTACCCAGAGGCACAAACAGCCCCCCCAGCCCAATAAATAGTGACTGTCTGTGGCACCTTACAGCCCCCCTGGCATTCCCAGTACCCAGAGGCACAAACAGCCCCCCCAGCCCAATAAATAGTGACTGTCTGTGGCACCTTACAGCCCCCCTGGCATTCCCAGTACCCAGAGGCACAAACAGCCCCCCAGCCCAATAAATAGTGACTGTCTGTGGCACCTTAAAGCCCCCTGGCATTCCCAGTACCCAGAGGCACAAACAGCCCCCCAGCCCAATAAAATAGTGACTGTCTGTGGCACCTTACAGCCCCCCTGGCATTCCAGTACCCAGAGGCAACAAACAGCCCCCCCCAGCCCAATAATAGTGACTGTCTGTGGCACCTTACAGCCCCCCTGGCATTCCCCAGTACCCAGAGGAACAACAGCCCCCCCAGCCCAATAATAGTGACTGTCTGTGGCACCTTACAGCCCCCTGGCATTCCCAAGTACCCAGAGGCACAAACAGCCCCCCCAGCCCAATAAATAGTGACTGTCTGTGGCACCTTACAGCCCCCCTGGCATTCCCAGTACCCAGAGGCACAAACAGCCCCCCCAGCCCAATAAATAGTGACTGTCTGTGGCACCTTACAGCCCCCCTGGCATTCCCAGTACCCAGAGGCACAAACAGCCCCCCCAGCCCAATAAATAGTGACTGTCTGTGGCACCTTACAGCCCCCCTGGCATTCCCAGTACCCAGAGGCACAAACAGCCCCCCAGCCCAATAAATAGTGACTGTCTGTGGCACCTTACAGCCCCCTGGCATTCCCAGTACCCAGAGGACAAACAGCCCCCCAGCCCAATAAATAGTGACTGTCTGTGGCACCTTACAGCCCCCCTGGCATTCCCAGTACCCAGAGGCACAAACAGCCCCCCCAGCCCAATAAATAGTGACTGTCTGTGGCACCTTACAGCCCCCCTGGCATTCCCAGTACCCAGAGGCACAAACAGCCCCCCCAGCCCAATAAATAGTGACTGTCTGTGGCACCTTACAGCCCCCCTGGCATTCCCAGTACCCAGAGGCACAAACAGCCCCCCCAGCCCAATAAATAGTGACTGTCTGTGGCACCTTACAGCCCCCCTGGCATTCCCAGTACCCAGAGGCACAAACAGCCCCCCCAGCCCAATAAATAGTGACTGTCTGTGGCACCTTACAGCCCCCCTGGCATTCCCAGTACCCAGAGGCACAAACAGCCCCCCCAGCCCAATAAATAGTGACTGTCTGTGGCACCTTACAGCCCCCTGGCATTCCCAGTACCCAGAGGAACAAACAGCCCCCCCAGCCCAATAAATAGTGACTGTCTGTGGCACCTTACAGCCCCCCTGGCATTCCCAGTACCCAGAGGCACAAACAGCCCCCCCAGCCCAATAAATAGTGACTGTCTGTGGCACCTTACAGCCCCCCTGGCATTCCCAGTACCCAGAGGCACAAACAGCCCCCCCCAGCCCAATAAATAGTGACTGTCTGTGGCACCTTACAGCCCCCTGGCATTCCCAGTACCCAGAGGCACAAACAGCCCCCCCAGCCCAATAAATAGTGACTGTCTGTGGCACCTTACAGCCCCCCTGGCATTCCCAGTACCCAGAGGCACAAACAGCCCCCCCAGCCCAATAAATAGTGACTGTCTGTGGCACCTTACAGCCCCCCTGGCATTCCCAGTACCCAGAGGCACAAACAGCCCCCCCAGCCCAATAAATAGTGACTGTCTGTGGCACCTTACAGCCCCCCTGGCATTCCCAGTACCCAGAGGCACAAACAGCCCCCCCAGCCCAATAAATAGTGACTGTCTGTGGCACCTTACAGCCCCCCTGGCATTCCCAGTACCCAGAGGCACAAACAGCCCCCCCAGCCCAATAAATAGTGACTGTCTGTGGCACCTTACAGCCCCCCTGGCATTCCCAGTACCCAGAGGAACAAACAGCCCCCCCAGCCCAATAAATAGTGACTGTCTGTGGCACCTTACAGCCCCCCTGGCATTCCCAGTACCCAGAGGAACAAACAGCCCCCCCCAGCCCAATAAATAGTGACTGTCTGTGGCACCTTACAGCCCCCCTGGCATTCCCAGTACCCAGAGGCACAAACAGCCCCCCCCAGCCCAATAAATAGTGACTGTCTGTGGCACCTTACAGCCCCCCTGGCATTCCCAGTACCCAGAGGCACAAACAGCCCCCCCCAGCCCAATAAATAGTGACTGTCTGTGGCACCTTACAGCCCCCCTGGCATTCCCAGTACCCAGAGGCACAAACAGCCCCCCCAGCCCAATAAATAGTGACTGTCTGTGGCACCTTACAGCCCCCCTGGCATTCCCAGTACCCAGAGGCACAAACAGCCCCCCCCAGCCCAATAAATAGTGACTGTCTGTGGCACCTTACAGCCCCCCTGGCATTCCCAGTACCCAGAGGCACAAACAGCCCCCCCAGCCCAATAAATAGTGACTGTCTGTGGCACCTTACAGCCCCCCTGGCATTCCCAGTACCCAGAGGCACAAACAGCCCCCCCAGCCCAATAAATAGTGACTGTCTGTGGCACCTTACAGCCCCCCTGGCATTCCCAGTACCCAGAGGCACAAACAGCCCCCCCAGCCCAATAAATAGTGACTGTCTGTGGCACCTTACAGCCCCCCTGGCATTCCCAGTACCCAGAGGCACAAACAGCCCCCCCAGCCCAATAAATAGTGACTGTCTGTGGCACCTTACAGCCCCCCTGGCATTCCCAGTACCCAGAGGCACAAACAGCCCCCCCAGCCCAATAAATAGTGACTGTCTGTGGCACCTTACAGCCCCCTGGCATTCCCAGTACCCAGAGGAACAAACAGCCCCCCCAGCCCAATAAATAGTGACTGTCTGTGGCACCTTACAGCCCCCCTGGCATTCCCAGTACCCAGAGGCACAAACAGCCCCCCCAGCCCAATAAATAGTGACTGTCTGTGGCACCTTACAGCCCCCCTGGCATTCCCAGTACCCAGAGGCACAAACAGCCCCCCCAGCCCAATAAATAGTGACTGTCTGTGGCACCTTACAGCCCCCCTGGCATTCCCAGTACCCAGAGGCACAAACAGCCCCCCCAGCCCAATAAATAGTGACTGTCTGTGGCACCTTACAGCCCCCCTGGCATTCCCAGTACCCAGAGGCACAAACAGCCCCCCCCAGCCCAATAAATAGTGACTGTCTGTGGCACCTTACAGCCCCCCTGGCATTCCCAGTACCCAGAGGCACAAACAGCCCCCCCAGCCCAATAAATAGTGACTGTCTGTGGCACCTTACAGCCCCCCTGGCATTCCCAGTACCCAGAGGAACAAACAGCCCCCCCAGCCCAATAAATAGTGACTGTCTGTGGCACCTTACAGCCCCCTGGCATTCCCAGTACCCAGAGGCACAAACAGCCCCCCCAGCCCAATAAATAGTGACTGTCTGTGGCACCTTACAGCCCCCCTGGCATTCCCAGTACCCAGAGGCACAAACAGCCCCCCCAGCCCAATAAATAGTGACTGTCTGTGGCACCTTACAGCCCCCCTGGCATTCCCAGTACCCAGAGGCACAAACAGCCCCCCCCAGCCCAATAAATAGTGACTGTCTGTGGCACCTTACAGCCCCCCTGGCATTCCCAGTACCCAGAGGCACAAACAGCCCCCCCAGCCAATAAATTAGTGGACTGTCTGTGGCACCTTACAGCCCCCCTGGCATTCCCAGTACCCAGAGGCACAAACAAGCCCCCCCAGCCCAATAAATAGTGACTGTCTGTGCACCTACAGCCCCCCTGGCATTCCCAGTACCCAGAGGAACAAACAGCCCCCCAGCCCCAATAAATAGTGACTGTCTGTGGCACCTTACAGCCCCCCTGGCATTCCCAGTACCCAGAGGCACAAACAGCCCCCCCAGCCCAATAAATAGTGACTGTCTGTGGCACCTTACAAGCCCCCCTGGCATTCCCAGTACCCAGAGGAACAAACAGCCCCCCCAGCCCAATAAATAGTGACTGTCTGTGGCACCTTACAGCCCCCCTGGCATTCCCAGTACCCAGAGGCACAAACAGCCCCCCCCAGCCCAATAAATAGTGACTGTCTGTGGCACCTTACAGCCCCCCTGGCATTCCCAGTACCCAGAGGAACAAAACAGCCCCCCCCAGCCCAATAAATAGTGACTGTCTGTGGCACCTTACAGCCCCCCTGGCATTCCCAGTACCCCAGAGGCACAAACAGCCCCCCCAGCCCAATAAATAGTGACTGTCTGTGGCACCTTACAGCCCCCCTGGCATTCCAGTACCCAGAGGAACAAACAGCCCCCCCAGCCCAATAAATAGTGACTGTCTGTGGCACCTTACAGCCCCCCTGGCATTCCCAGTACCCAGAGGCACAAACAGCCCCCCCAGCCCAATAAATAGTGACTGTCTGTGGCACCTTACAGCCCCCCTGGCATTCCCAGTACCCAGAGGCACAAACAGCCCCCCCCAGCCCAATAAATAGTGACTGTCTGTGGCACCTTACAGCCCCCCTGGCATTCCCAGTACCCAGAGGAACAAACAGCCCCCCAGCCCAATAAATAGTGACTGTCTGTGGCACCTTACAGCCCCCCTGGCATTCCCAGTACCCAGAGGCACAAACAGCCCCCCCCCAGCCCAATAAATAGTGACTGTCTGTGGCACCTTACAGCCCCCCTGGCATTCCAGTACCCAGAGGCACAAACAGCCCCCCCAGCCCAATAAATAGTGACTGTCTGTGGCACCTTACAGCCCCCCTGGCATTCCCAGTACCCAGAGGCACAAACAGCCCCCCCCAGCCCAATAAATAGTGACTGTCTGTGGCACCTTACAGCCCCCCTGGCATTCCCAGTACCCAGAGGCACAAACAGCCCCCCCAGCCCAATAAATAGTGACTGTCTGTGGCACCTTACAGCCCCCCTGGCATTCCCAGTACCCAGAGGCACAAACAGCCCCCCCAGCCCAATAAATAGTGACTGTCTGTGGCACCTTACAGCCCCCCTGGCATTCCCAGTACCCAGAGGCACAAACAGCCCCCCCAGCCCAATAAATAGTGACTGTCTGTGGCACCTTACAGCCCCCCTGGCATTCCCAGTACCCAGAGGCACAAACAGCCCCCCCAGCCCAATAAATAGTGACTGTCTGTGGCACCTTACAGCCCCCCTGGCATTCCCAGTACCCAGAGGCACAAACAGCCCCCCCAGCCCAATAAATAGTGACTGTCTGTGGCACCTTACAGCCCCCCTGGCATTCCCAGTACCCAGAGGCACAAACAGCCCCCCCAGCCCAATAAATAGTGACTGTCTGTGGCACCTTACAGCCCCCCTGGCATTCCCAGTACCCAGAGGCACAAACAGCCCCCCCAGCCCAATAAATAGTGACTGTCTGTGGCACCTTACAGCCCCCCTGGCATTCCCAGTACCCAGAGGCACAAACAGCCCCCCCCAGCCCAATAAATAGTGACTGTCTGTGGCACCTTACAGCCCCCCTGGCATTCCCAGTACCCAGAGGCACAAACAGCCCCCCCAGCCCAATAAATAGTGACTGTCTGTGGCACCTTACAGCCCCCCTGGCATTCCCAGTACCCAGAGGCACAAACAGCCCCCCCCAGCCCAATAAATAGTGACTGTCTGTGGCACCTTACAGCCCCCCTGGCATTCCCAGTACCCAGAGGCACAAACAGCCCCCCCAGCCCAATAAATAGTGACTGTCTGTGGCACCTTACAGCCCCCTGGCATTCCCAGTACCCAGAGGCACAAACAGCCCCCCCCAGCCCAATAAATAGTGACTGTCTGTGGCACCTTACAGCCCCCCTGGCATTCCCAGTACCCAGAGGCACAAACAGCCCCCCCAGCCCAATAAATAGTGACTGTCTGTGGCACCTTACAGCCCCCTGGCATTCCCAGTACCCAGAGGCACAAACAGCCCCCCCCAGCCCAATAAATAGTGACTGTCTGTGGCACCTTACAGCCCCCCTGGCATTCCAGTACCCAGAGGCACAAACAGCCCCCCCAGCCCAATAAATAGTGACTGTCTGTGGCACCTTACAGCCCCCCTGGCATTCCCAGTACCCAGAGGAACAAACAGCCCCCCCAGCCCAATAAATAGTGACTGTCTGTGGCACCTTACAGCCCCCCTGGCATTCCCAGTACCCAGAGGCACAAACAGCCCCCCCCAGCCCAATAAATAGTGACTGTCTGTGGCACCTTACAGCCCCCCTGGCATTCCCAGTACCCAGAGGCACAAACAGCCCCCCCCAGCCCAATAAATAGTGACTGTCTGTGGCACCTTACAGCCCCCCTGGCATTCCCAGTACCCAGAGGCACAAACAGCCCCCCCCAGCCCAATAAATAGTGACTGTCTGTGGCACCTTACAGCCCCCCTGGCATTCCCAGTACCCAGAGGCACAAACAGCCCCCCCAGCCCAATAAATAGTGACTGTCTGTGGCACCTTACAGCCCCCCTGGCATTCCCAGTACCCAGAGGAACAAACAGCCCCCCCAGCCCAATAAATAGTGACTGTCTGTGGCACCTTACAGCCCCCTGGCATTCCCAGTACCCAGAGGCACAAACAGCCCCCCCCAGCCCAATAAATAGTGACTGTCTGTGGCACCTTACAGCCCCCCTGGCATTCCCAGTACCCAGAGGCACAAACAGCCCCCCCAGCCCAATAAATAGTGACTGTCTGTGGCACCTTACAGCCCCCCTGGCATTCCCAGTACCCAGAGGCACAAACAGCCCCCCCAGCCCAATAAATAGTGACTGTCTGTGGCACCTTACAGCCCCCCTGGCATTCCCAGTACCCAGAGGAACAAACAGCCCCCCCAGCCCAATAAATAGTGACTGTCTGTGGCACCTTACAGCCCCCCTGGCATTCCCAGTACCCAGAGGCACAAACAGCCCCCCCAGCCCAATAAATAGTGACTGTCTGTGGCACCTTACAGCCCCCCTGGCATTCCCAGTACCCAGAGGCACAAACAGCCCCCCCCAGCCCAATAAATAGTGACTGTCTGTGGCACCTTACAGCCCCCCTGGCATTCCCAGTACCCAGAGGCACAAACAGCCCCCCCAGCCCAATAAATAGTGACTGTCTGTGGCACCTTACAGCCCCCCTGGCATTCCCAGTACCCAGAGGCACAAACAGCCCCCCCAGCCCAATAAATAGTGACTGTCTGTGGCACCTTACAGCCCCCCTGGCATTCCCAGTACCCAGAGGCACAAACAGCCCCCCCCAGCCCAATAAATAGTGACTGTCTGTGGCACCTTACAGCCCCCCTGGCATTCCCAGTACCCAGAGGCACAAACAGCCCCCCCCAGCCCAATAAATAGTGACTGTCTGTGGCACCTTACAGCCCCCCTGGCATTCCCAGTACCCAGAGGCACAAACAGCCCCCCCAGCCCAATAAATAGTGACTGTCTGTGGCACCTTACAGCCCCCCTGGCATTCCCAGTACCCAGAGGCACAAACAGCCCCCCCAGCCCAATAAATAGTGACTGTCTGTGGCACCTTACAGCCCCCCTGGCATTCCCAGTACCCAGAGGCACAAACAGCCCCCCCAGCCCAATAAATAGTGACTGTCTGTGGCACCTTACAGCCCCCCTGGCATTCCCAGTACCCAGAGGCACAAACAGCCCCCCCAGCCCAATAAATAGTGACTGTCTGTGGCACCTTACAGCCCCCCTGGCATTCCCAGTACCCAGAGGAACAAACAGCCCCCCCAGCCCAATAAATAGTGACTGTCTGTGGCACCTTACAGCCCCCCTGGCATTCCCAGTACCCAGAGGCACAAACAGCCCCCCCCAGCCCAATAAATAGTGACTGTCTGTGGCACCTTACAGCCCCCCTGGCATTCCCAGTACCCAGAGGAACAAACAGCCCCCCCAGCCCAATAAATAGTGACTGTCTGTGGCACCTTACAGCCCCCCTGGCATTCCCAGTACCCAGAGGCACAAACAGCCCCCCCAGCCCAATAAATAGTGACTGTCTGTGGCACCTTACAGCCCCCCTGGCATTCCCAGTACCCAGAGGCACAAACAGCCCCCCCCAGCCCAATAAATAGTGACTGTCTGTGGCACCTTACAGCCCCCCTGGCATTCCCAGTACCCAGAGGCACAAACAGCCCCCCCCAGCCCAATAAATAGTGACTGTCTGTGGCACCTTACAGCCCCCCTGGCATTCCCAGTACCCAGAGGCACAAACAGCCCCCCCAGCCCAATAAATAGTGACTGTCTGTGGCACCTTACAGCCCCCCTGGCATTCCCAGTACCCAGAGGCACAAACAGCCCCCCCAGCCCAATAAATAGTGACTGTCTGTGGCACCTTACAGCCCCCCTGGCATTCCCAGTACCCAGAGGCACAAACAGCCCCCCCCAGCCCAATAAATAGTGACTGTCTGTGGCACCTTACAGCCCCCCTGGCATTCCCAGTACCCAGAGGCACAAACAGCCCCCCCCAGCCCAATAAATAGTGACTGTCTGTGGCACCTTACAGCCCCCCTGGCATTCCCAGTACCCAGAGGCACAAACAGCCCCCCCAGCCCAATAAATAGTGACTGTCTGTGGCACCTTACAGCCCCCCTGGCATTCCCAGTACCCAGAGGCACAAACAGCCCCCCCAGCCCAATAAATAGTGACTGTCTGTGGCACCTTACAGCCCCCCTGGCATTCCCAGTACCCAGAGGAACAAACAGCCCCCCCAGCCCAATAAATAGTGACTGTCTGTGGCACCTTACAGCCCCCCTGGCATTCCCAGTACCCAGAGGCACAAACAGCCCCCCCCAGCCCAATAAATAGTGACTGTCTGTGGCACCTTACAGCCCCCCTGGCATTCCCAGTACCCAGAGGCACAAACAGCCCCCCCCCAGCCCAATAAATAGTGACTGTCTGTGGCACCTTACAGCCCCCCTGGCATTCCCAGTACCCAGAGGCACAAACAGCCCCCCCAGCCCAATAAATAGTGACTGTCTGTGGCACCTTACAGCCCCCCTGGCATTCCCAGTACCCAGAGGCACAAACAGCCCCCCCCAGCCCAATAAATAGTGACTGTCTGTGGCACCTTACAGCCCCCCTGGCATTCCCAGTACCCAGAGGCACAAACAGCCCCCCCCAGCCCAATAAATAGTGACTGTCTGTGGCACCTTACAGCCCCCTGGCATTCCCAGTACCCAGAGGCACAAACAGCCCCCCCAGCCCAATAAATAGTGACTGTCTGTGGCACCTTACAGCCCCCCTGGCATTCCCAGTACCCAGAGGCACAAACAGCCCCCCCCAGCCCAATAAATAGTGACTGTCTGTGGCACCTTACAGCCCCCCTGGCATTCCCAGTACCCAGAGGCACAAACAGCCCCCCCAGCCCAATAAATAGTGACTGTCTGTGGCACCTTACAGCCCCCCTGGCATTCCCAGTACCCAGAGGCACAAACAGCCCCCCCAGCCCAATAAATAGTGACTGTCTGTGGCACCTTACAGCCCCCCTGGCATTCCCAGTACCCAGAGGCACAAACAGCCCCCCCAGCCCAATAAATAGTGACTGTCTGTGGCACCTTACAGCCCCCCTGGCATTCCCAGTACCCAGAGGAACAAACAGCCCCCCCCAGCCCAATAAATAGTGACTGTCTGTGGCACCTTACAGCCCCCCTGGCATTCCCAGTACCCAGAGGAACAAACAGCCCCCCCAGCCCAATAAATAGTGACTGTCTGTGGCACCTTACAGCCCCCCTGGCATTCCCAGTACCCAGAGGCACAAACAGCCCCCCCCAGCCCAATAAATAGTGACTGTCTGTGGCACCTTACAGCCCCCCTGGCATTCCCAGTACCCAGAGGCACAAACAGCCCCCCCAGCCCAATAAATAGTGACTGTCTGTGGCACCTTACAGCCCCCCTGGCATTCCCAGTACCCAGAGGCACAAACAGCCCCCCCAGCCCAATAAATAGTGACTGTCTGTGGCACCTTACAGCCCCCCTGGCATTCCCAGTACCCAGAGGCACAAACAGCCCCCCCAGCCCAATAAATAGTGACTGTCTGTGGCACCTTACAGCCCCCCTGGCATTCCCAGTACCCAGAGGCACAAACAGCCCCCCCAGCCCAATAAATAGTGACTGTCTGTGGCACCTTACAGCCCCCCTGGCATTCCAGTACCCAGAGGCACAAACAGCCCCCCCCAGCCCAATAAATAGTGACTGTCTGTGGCACCTTACAGCCCCCCTGGCATTCCCAGTACCCAGAGGCACAAACAGCCCCCCCAGCCCAATAAATAGTGACTGTCTGTGGCACCTTACAGCCCCCCTGGCATTCCCAGTACCCAGAGGAACAAACAGCCCCCCCAGCCCAATAAATAGTGACTGTCTGTGGCACCTTACAGCCCCCCTGGCATTCCCAGTACCCAGAGGAACAAACAGCCCCCCCAGCCCAATAAATAGTGACTGTCTGTGGCACCTTACAGCCCCCCTGGCATTCCCAGTACCCAGAGGCACAAACAGCCCCCCCAGCCCAATAAATAGTGACTGTCTGTGGCACCTTACAGCCCCCCTGGCATTCCCAGTACCCAGAGGCACAAACAGCCCCCCCAGCCCAATAAATAGTGACTGTCTGTGGCACCTTACAGCCCCCCTGGCATTCCCAGTACCCAGAGGCACAAACAGCCCCCCCAGCCCAATAAATAGTGACTGTCTGTGGCACCTTACAGCCCCCCTGGCATTCCCAGTACCCAGAGGCACAAACAGCCCCCCCAGCCCAATAAATAGTGACTGTCTGTGGCACCTTACAGCCCCCTGGCATTCCCAGTACCCAGAGGCACAAACAGCCCCCCCAGCCCAATAAATAGTGACTGTCTGTGGCACCTTACAGCCCCCCTGGCATTCCCAGTACCCAGAGGCACAAACAGCCCCCCCCAGCCCAATAAATAGTGACTGTCTGTGGCACCTTACAGCCCCCCTGGCATTCCCAGTACCCAGAGGCACAAACAGCCCCCCCCCAGCCCAATAAATAGTGACTGTCTGTGGCACCTTACAGCCCCCCTGGCATTCCCAGTACCCAGAGGCACAAACAGCCCCCCCAGCCCAATAAATAGTGACTGTCTGTGGCACCTTACAGCCCCCCTGGCATTCCCAGTACCCAGAGGCACAAACAGCCCCCCCCCAGCCCAATAAATAGTGACTGTCTGTGGCACCTTACAGCCCCCCTGGCATTCCCAGTACCCAGAGGCACAAACAGCCCCCCCCAGCCCAATAAATAGTGACTGTCTGTGGCACCTTACAGCCCCCCTGGCATTCCCAGTACCCAGAGGCACAAACAGCCCCCCCCAGCCCAATAAATAGTGACTGTCTGTGGCACCTTACAGCCCCCCTGGCATTCCCAGTACCCAGAGGCACAAACAGCCCCCCCAGCCCAATAAATAGTGACTGTCTGTGGCACCTTACAGCCCCCCTGGCATTCCCAGTACCCAGAGGCACAAACAGCCCCCCCCAGCCCAATAAATAGTGACTGTCTGTGGCACCTTACAGCCCCCCTGGCATTCCCAGTACCCAGAGGCACAAACAGCCCCCCCCAGCCCAATAAATAGTGACTGTCTGTGGCACCTTACAGCCCCCCTGGCATTCCCAGTACCCAGAGGCACAAACAGCCCCCCCAGCCCAATAAATAGTGACTGTCTGTGGCACCTTACAGCCCCCCTGGCATTCCAGTACCCAGAGGCACAAACAGCCCCCCCAGCCCAATAAATAGTGACTGTCTGTGGCACCTTACAGCCCCCTGGCATTCCCAGTACCCAGAGGCACAAACAGCCCCCCCAGCCCAATAAATAGTGACTGTCTGTGGCACCTTACAGCCCCCCTGGCATTCCCAGTACCCAGAGGCACAAACAGCCCCCCCCAGCCCAATAAATAGTGACTGTCTGTGGCACCTTACAGCCCCCCTGGCATTCCCAGTACCCAGAGGCACAAACAGCCCCCCCAGCCCAATAAATAGTGACTGTCTGTGGCACCTTACAGCCCCCCTGGCATTCCCAGTACCCAGAGGCACAAACAGCCCCCCCCAGCCCAATAAATAGTGACTGTCTGTGGCACCTTACAGCCCCCCTGGCATTCCCAGTACCCAGAGGCACAAACAGCCCCCCCCAGCCCAATAAATAGTGACTGTCTGTGGCACCTTACAGCCCCCCTGGCATTCCCAGTACCCAGAGGCACAAACAGCCCCCCCCCAGCCCAATAAATAGTGACTGTCTGTGGCACCTTACAGCCCCCCTGGCATTCCAGTACCCAGAGGCACAAACAGCCCCCCCCAGCCCAATAAATAGTGACTGTCTGTGGCACCTTACAGCCCCCTGGCATTCCCAGTACCCAGAGGAACAAACAGCCCCCCCCAGCCCAATAAATAGTGACTGTCTGTGGCACCTTACAGCCCCCCTGGCATTCCCAGTACCCAGAGGCACAAACAGCCCCCCCCAGCCCAATAAATAGTGACTGTCTGTGGCACCTTACAGCCCCCCTGGCATTCCCAGTACCCAGAGGCACAAACAGCCCCCCCCAGCCCAATAAATAGTGACTGTCTGTGGCACCTTACAGCCCCCCTGGCATTCCCAGTACCCAGAGGCACAAACAGCCCCCCCAGCCCAATAAATAGTGACTGTCTGTGGCACCTTACAGCCCCCCTGGCATTCCCAGTACCCAGAGGAACAAACAGCCCCCCCCAGCCCAATAAATAGTGACTGTCTGTGGCACCTTACAGCCCCCCTGGCATTCCCAGTACCCAGAGGCACAAACAGCCCCCCCCAGCCCAATAAATAGTGACTGTCTGTGGCACCTTACAGCCCCCCTGGCATTCCCAGTACCCAGAGGCACAAACAGCCCCCCCCAGCCCAATAAATAGTGACTGTCTGTGGCACCTTACAGCCCCCCTGGCATTCCCAGTACCCAGAGGCACAAACAGCCCCCCCCAGCCCAATAAATAGTGACTGTCTGTGGCACCTTACAGCCCCCCTGGCATTCCCAGTACCCAGAGGCACAAACAGCCCCCCCAGCCCAATAAATAGTGACTGTCTGTGGCACCTTACAGCCCCCCTGGCATTCCCAGTACCCAGAGGCACAAACAGCCCCCCCAGCCCAATAAATAGTGACTGTCTGTGGCACCTTACAGCCCCCCTGGCATTCCCAGTACCCAGAGGCACAAACAGCCCCCCCCAGCCCAATAAATAGTGACTGTCTGTGGCACCTTACAGCCCCCCTGGCATTCCCAGTACCCAGAGGCACAAACAGCCCCCCCAGCCCAATAAATAGTGACTGTCTGTGGCACCTTACAGCCCCCCTGGCATTCCCAGTACCCAGAGGCACAAACAGCCCCCCCCAGCCCAATAAATAGTGACTGTCTGTGGCACCTTACAGCCCCCCTGGCATTCCCAGTACCCAGAGGCACAAACAGCCCCCCCCAGCCCAATAAATAGTGACTGTCTGTGGCACCTTACAGCCCCCCTGGCATTCCCAGTACCCAGAGGAACAAACAGCCCCCCCAGCCCAATAAATAGTGACTGTCTGTGGCACCTTACAGCCCCCCTGGCATTCCCAGTACCCAGAGGCAACAAACAGCCCCCCCCAGCCCAATAAATAGTGACTGTCTGTGGCACCTTACAGCCCCCCTGGCATTCCCAGTACCCAGAGGCACAAACAGCCCCCCCCCAGCCCAATAAATAGTGACTGTCTGTGGCACCTTACAGCCCCCCTGGCATTCCCAGTACCCAGAGGCACAAACAGCCCCCCCCAGCCCAATAAATAGTGACTGTCTGTGGCACCTTACAGCCCCCCTGGCATTCCCAGTACCCAGAGGCACAAACAGCCCCCCCAGCCCAATAAATAGTGACTGTCTGTGGCACCTTACAGCCCCCCTGGCATTCCCAGTACCCAGAGGCACAAACAGCCCCCCCCAGCCCAATAAATAGTGACTGTCTGTGGCACCTTACAGCCCCCCTGGCATTCCCAGTACCCAGAGGCACAAACAGCCCCCCCCAGCCCAATAAATAGTGACTGTCTGTGGCACCTTACAGCCCCCCTGGCATTCCCAGTACCCAGAGGCACAAACAGCCCCCCCAGCCCAATAAATAGTGACTGTCTGTGGCACCTTACAGCCCCCCTGGCATTCCCAGTACCCAGAGGCACAAACAGCCCCCCCAGCCCAATAAATAGTGACTGTCTGTGGCACCTTACAGCCCCCCTGGCATTCCCAGTACCCAGAGGCACAAACAGCCCCCCCCAGCCCAATAAATAGTGACTGTCTGTGGCACCTTACAGCCCCCCTGGCATTCCCAGTACCCAGAGGCACAAACAGCCCCCCCCAGCCCAATAAATAGTGACTGTCTGTGGCACCTTACAGCCCCCCTGGCATTCCCAGTACCCAGAGGCACAAACAGCCCCCCCCAGCCCAATAAATAGTGACTGTCTGTGGCACCTTACAGCCCCCCTGGCATTCCAGTACCCAGAGGCACAAACAGCCCCCCCAGCCCAATAAATAGTGACTGTCTGTGGCACCTTACAGCCCCCCTGGCATTCCCAGTACCCAGAGGCACAAACAGCCCCCCCAGCCCAATAAATAGTGACTGTCTGTGGCACCTTACAGCCCCCCTGGCATTCCCAGTACCCAGAGGCACAAACAGCCCCCCCAGCCCAATAAATAGTGACTGTCTGTGGCACCTTACAGCCCCCCTGGCATTCCAGTACCCAGAGGAACAAACAGCCCCCCCCCAGCCCAATAAATAGTGACTGTCTGTGGCACCTTACAGCCCCCCTGGCATTCCCAGTACCCAGAGGCACAAACAGCCCCCCCCAGCCCAATAAATAGTGACTGTCTGTGGCACCTTACAGCCCCCTGGCATTCCCAGTACCCAGAGGCACAACAGCCCCCCCCAGCCCAATAAATAGTGACTGTCTGTGGCACCTTACAGCCCCCCTGGCATTCCCAGTACCCAGAGGCACAAACAGCCCCCCCAGCCCAATAAATAGTGACTGTCTGTGGCACCTTACAGCCCCCCTGGCATTCCCAGTACCCAGAGGCACAAACAGCCCCCCCCAGCCCAATAAATAGTGACTGTCTGTGGCACCTTACAGCCCCCCTGGCATTCCCAGTACCCAGAGGCACAAACAGCCCCCCCAGCCCAATAAATAGTGACTGTCTGTGGCACCTTACAGCCCCCCTGGCATTCCCAGTACCCAGAGGCACAAACAGCCCCCCCCCAGCCCAATAAATAGTGACTGTCTGTGGCACCTTACAGCCCCCCTGGCATTCCCAGTACCCAGAGGCACAAACAGCCCCCCCAGCCCAATAAATAGTGACTGTCTGTGGCACCTTACAGCCCCCCTGGCATTCCAGTACCCAGAGGCACAAACAGCCCCCCCCAGCCCAATAAATAGTGACTGTCTGTGGCACCTTACAGCCCCCCTGGCATTCCCAGTACCCAGAGGCACAAACAGCCCCCCCAGCCCAATAAATAGTGACTGTCTGTGGCACCTTACAGCCCCCCTGGCATTCCCAGTACCCAGAGGCACAAACAGCCCCCCCCAGCCCAATAAATAGTGACTGTCTGTGGCACCTTACAGCCCCCCTGGCATTCCCAGTACCCAGAGGCACAAACAGCCCCCCCAGCCCAATAAATAGTGACTGTCTGTGGCACCTTACAGCCCCCTGGCATTCCCAGTACCCAGAGGCACAAACAGCCCCCCCCCAGCCCAATAAATAGTGACTGTCTGTGGCACCTTACAGCCCCCCTGGCATTCCCAGTACCCAGAGGCACAAACAGCCCCCCCAGCCCAATAAATAGTGACTGTCTGTGGCACCTTACAGCCCCCCTGGCATTCCCAGTACCCAGAGGCACAAACAGCCCCCCCAGCCCAATAAATAGTGACTGTCTGTGGCACCTTACAGCCCCCCTGGCATTCCCAGTACCCAGAGGCACAAACAGCCCCCCAGCCCAATAAATAGTGACTGTCTGTGGCACCTTACAGCCCCCCTGGCATTCCCAGTACCCAGAGGCACAAACAGCCCCCCCAGCCCAATAAATAGTGACTGTCTGTGGCACCTTACAGCCCCCCTGGCATTCCCAGTACCCAGAGGCACAAACAGCCCCCCCAGCCCAATAAATAGTGACTGTCTGTGGCACCTTACAGCCCCCCTGGCATTCCCAGTACCCAGAGGCACAAAACAGCCCCCCCAGCCCAATAAATAGTGACTGTCTGTGGCACCTTACAGCCCCCCTGGCATTCCAGTACCCAGAGGCACAAACAGCCCCCCCCAGCCCAATAAATAGTGACTGTCTGTGGCACCTTACAGCCCCCCTGGCATTCCCAGTACCCAGAGGCACAAACAGCCCCCCCAGCCCAATAAATAGTGACTGTCTGTGGCACCTTACAGCCCCCTGGCATTCCCAGTACCCAGAGGCACAAACAGCCCCCCCCAGCCCAATAAATAGTGACTGTCTGTGGCACCTTACAGCCCCCCTGGCATTCCCAGTACCCAGAGGCACAAACAGCCCCCCCAGCCCAATAAATAGTGACTGTCTGTGGCACCTTACAGCCCCCCTGGCATTCCCAGTACCCAGAGGCACAAACAGCCCCCCCCAGCCCAATAAATAGTGACTGTCTGTGGCACCTTACAGCCCCCCTGGCATTCCCAGTACCCAGAGGCACAAACAGCCCCCCCCAGCCCAATAAATAGTGACTGTCTGTGGCACCTTACAGCCCCCCTGGCATTCCCAGTACCCAGAGGCACAAACAGCCCCCCCCAGCCCAATAAATAGTGACTGTCTGTGGCACCTTACAGCCCCCCTGGCATTCCCAGTACCCAGAGGCACAAACAGCCCCCCCCCAGCCCAATAAATAGTGACTGTCTGTGGCACCTTACAGCCCCCCTGGCATTCCCAGTACCCAGAGGCACAAACAGCCCCCCCAGCCCAATAAATAGTGACTGTCTGTGGCACCTTACAGCCCCCCTGGCATTCCCAGTACCCAGAGGCACAAACAGCCCCCCCCAGCCCAATAAATAGTGACTGTCTGTGGCACCTTACAGCCCCCCTGGCATTCCCAGTACCCAGAGGCACAAACAGCCCCCCCCCAGCCCAATAAATAGTGACTGTCTGTGGCACCTTACAGCCCCCCTGGCATTCCCAGTACCCAGAGGCACAAACAGCCCCCCCCCAGCCCAATAAATAGTGACTGTCTGTGGCACCTTACAGCCCCCCTGGCATTCCCAGTACCCAGAGGCACAAACAGCCCCCCCCAGCCCAATAAATAGTGACTGTCTGTGGCACCTTACAGCCCCCCTGGCATTCCCAGTACCCAGAGGCACAAACAGCCCCCCCCAGCCCAATAAATAGTGACTGTCTGTGGCACCTTACAGCCCCCCTGGCATTCCCAGTACCCAGAGGCACAAACAGCCCCCCCCCAGCCCAATAAATAGTGACTGTCTGTGGCACCTTACAGCCCCCCTGGCATTCCCAGTACCCAGAGGCACAAACAGCCCCCCCCAGCCCAATAAATAGTGACTGTCTGTGGCACCTTACAGCCCCCTGGCATTCCCAGTACCCAGAGGCACAAACAGCCCCCCCAGCCCAATAAATAGTGACTGTCTGTGGCACCTTACAGCCCCCCTGGCATTCCCAGTACCCAGAGGCACAAACAGCCCCCCCAGCCCAATAAATAGTGACTGTCTGTGGCACCTTACAGCCCCCCTGGCATTCCCAGTACCCAGAGGCACAAACAGCCCCCCCAGCCCAATAAATAGTGACTGTCTGTGGCACCTTACAGCCCCCCTGGCATTCCCAGTACCCAGAGGCACAAACAGCCCCCCCAGCCCAATAAATAGTGACTGTCTGTGGCACCTTACAGCCCCCCTGGCATTCCCAGTACCCAGAGGCACAAACAGCCCCCCCCCAGCCCAATAAATAGTGACTGTCTGTGGCACCTTACAGCCCCCCTGGCATTCCCAGTACCCAGAGGCACAAACAGCCCCCCCAGCCCAATAAATAGTGACTGTCTGTGGCACCTTACAGCCCCCCTGGCATTCCCAGTACCCAGAGGCACAAACAGCCCCCCCCAGCCCAATAAATAGTGACTGTCTGTGGCACCTTCAGCCCCCCTGCATTCCCAGTACCCAGAGGCACAAACAGCCCCCCCAGCCCAATAAATAGTGACTGTCTGTGGCACCTTACAGCCCCCTGGCATTCCCAGTACCCAGAGGCACAAACAGCCCCCCCAGCCCAATAAATAGTGACTGTCTGTGGCACCTTACAGCCCCCCTGGCATTCCCAGTACCCAGAGGCACAAACAGCCCCCCCAGCCCAATAAATAGTGACTGTCTGTGGCACCTTACAGCCCCCCTGGCATTCCCAGTACCCAGAGGCACAAACAGCCCCCCCCAGCCCAATAAATAGTGACTGTCTGTGGCACCTTACAGCCCCCCTGGCATTCCCAGTACCCAGAGGCACAAACAGCCCCCCCAGCCCAATAAATAGTGACTGTCTGTGGCACCTTACAGCCCCCCTGGCATTCCCAGTACCCAGAGGAACAAACAGCCCCCCCCAGCCCAATAAATAGTGACTGTCTGTGGCACCTTACAGCCCCCTGGCATTCCCAGTACCCAGAGGCACAAACAGCCCCCCCCAGCCCAATAAATAGTGACTGTCTGTGGCACCTTACAGCCCCCCTGGCATTCCCAGTACCCAGAGGCACAAACAGCCCCCCCAGCCCAATAAATAGTGACTGTCTGTGGCACCTTACAGCCCCCCCTGGCATTCCCAGTACCCAGAGGCACAAAACAGCCCCCCCCAGCCCAATAAATAGTGACTGTCTGTGGCACCTTACAGCCCCCTGGCATTCCCAGTACCAGAGGCACAAACAGCCCCCCCCAGCCCAATAAATAGTGACTGTCTGTGGCACCTTACAGCCCCCCTGGGCATTCCCAGTACCCAGAGGCACAAACAGCCCCCCCAGCCCAATAAATAGTGACTGTCTGTGGCACCTTACAGCCCCCCTGGCATTCCCAGTACCAGAGGCACAAACAGCCCCCCCCAGCCCAATAAATAGTGACTGTCTGTGGCACCTTACAGCCCCCCTGGCATTCCCAGTACCCAGAGGCACAAACAGCCCCCCCCAGCCCAATAAATAGTGACTGTCTGTGGCACCTTACAGCCCCCTGGCATTCCCAGTACCCAGAGGCAACAAACAGCCCCCCCAGCCCAATAAATAGTGACTGTCTGTGGCACCTTACAGCCCCCCTGGCATTCCCAGTACCCAGAGGCACAAACAGCCCCCCCAGCCCAATAAATAGTGACTGTCTGTGGCACCTTACAGCCCCCCTGGCATTCCCAGTACCCAGAGGCACAAACAGCCCCCCCCAGCCCAATAAATAGTGACTGTCTGTGGCACCTTACAGCCCCCCTGGCATTCCCAGTACCCAGAGGCACAAACAGCCCCCCCAGCCCAATAAATAGTGACTGTCTGTGCACCTTACAGCCCCCCTGGCATTCCCAGTACCCAGAGGAACAAACAGCCCCCCCCCAGCCCAATAAATAGTGACTGTCTGTGGCACCTTACAGCCCCCCTGGCATTCCCAGTACCCAGAGGCACAAACAGCCCCCCCCCAGCCCAATAAATAGTGACTGTCTGTAGCACCTTACAGCCCCCCCTGCATTCCCAGTACCCAGAGGCACAAACAGCCCCCCCCCAGCCCAATAAATAGTGACTGTCTGTGGCACCTTACAGCCCCCCTGGCATTCCCAGTACCCAGAGGCACAAACAGCCCCCCCCCCCCAGCCCAATAAAATAGTGACTGTCTGTGGCACCTTACAGCCCCCCTGGCATTCCCAGTACCCAGAGGCACAAACAGCCCCCCCCCAGCCCAATAAATAGTGACTGTCTGTGGCACCTTACAGCCCCCCTGGCATTCCCAGTACCCAGAGGCACAAACAGCCCCCCCCAGCCCAATAAATAGTGACTGTCTGTGGCACCTTACAGCCCCCCTGGCATTCCCAGTACCCAGAGGCACAAACAGCCCCCCCCAGCCCAATAAATAGTGACTGTCTGTGGCACCTTACAGCCCCCCTGGCATTCCCAGTACCCAGAGGCACAAACAGCCCCCCCCAGCCCAATAAATAGTGACTGTCTGTGGCACCTTACAGCCCCCCTGGCATTCCCAGTACCCAGAGGCACAAACAGCCCCCCCAGCCCAATAAATAGTGACTGTCTGTGGCACCTTACAGCCCCCCTGGCATTCCCAGTACCAGAGGCACAAACAGCCCCCCCCAGCCCAAATAAATAGTGACTGTCTGTGGCACCTTACAGCCCCCCTGGCATTCCCAGTACCCAGAGGCACAAACAGCCCCCCCCAGCCCAATAAATAGTGACTGTCTGTGGCACCTTACAGCCCCCCTGCATTCCCAGTACCCAGAGGCACAAACAGCCCCCCCCAGCCCAATAAATAGTGACTGTCTGTGGCACCTTACAGCCCCCCTGGCATTCCCAGTACCCAGAGGCACAAACAGCCCCCCCAGCCAATAAATAGTGACTGTCTGTGGCACCTTACAGCCCCCCTGGCATTCCCAGTACCCAGAGGCACAAACAGCCCCCCCAGCCCAATAAATAGTGACTGTCTGTGGCACCTTACAGCCCCCCTGGCATTCCCAGTACCCAGAGGCACAAACAGCCCCCCCCAGCCCAATAAATAGTGACTGTCTGTGGCACCTTACAGCCCCCCTGGCATTCCCAGTACCCAGAGGCACAAACAGCCCCCCCCAGCCCAATAAATAGTGACTGTCTGTGGCACCTTACAGCCCCCCTGGCATTCCCAGTACCCAGAGCACAAACAGCCCCCCCAGCCCAATAAATAGTGACTGTCTGTGGCACCTTACAGCCCCCCTGGCATTCCCAGTACCCAGAGGCACAAACAGCCCCCCCCAGCCCAATAAATAGTGACTGTCTGTGGCACCTTACAGCCCCCCTGGCATTCCCAGTACCCAGAGGAACAAACAGCCCCCCCCCAGCCCAATAAATAGTGACTGTCTGTGGCACCTTACAGCCCCCCTGGCATTCCCAGTACCCAGAGGCACAAACAGCCCCCCCCAGCCCAATAAATAGTGACTGTCTGTGGCACCTTACAGCCCCCCTGGCATTCCCAGTACCCAGAGGCACAAACAGCCCCCCCCAGCCCAATAAATAGTGACTGTCTGTGGCACCTTACAGCCCCCCTGGCATTCCCAGTACCCAGAGGCACAAACAGCCCCCCCAGCCCAATAAATAGTGACTGTCTGTGGCACCTTACAGCCCCCCTGGCATTCCCAGTACCCAGAGGCACAAACAGCCCCCCCAGCCCAATAAATAGTGACTGTCTGTGGCACCTTACAGCCCCCCTGGCATTCCCAGTACCCAGAGGCACAAACAGCCCCCCCCAGCCCAATAAATAGTGACTGTCTGTGGCACCTTACAGCCCCCCTGGCATTCCCAGTACCCAGAGACACAAACAGCCCCCCCCCCAGCCCAATAAATAGTGACTGTCTGTGGCACCTTACAGCCCCCCTGGCATTCCCAGTACCCAGAGGACAAACAGCCCCCCCCAGCCAAATAAATAGTGGACTGTCTGTGGCACCTTACAGCCCCCCTGGCATTCCCAGTACCCAGAGGCACAAACAGCCCCCCCCCCAGCCCAATAAATAGTGACTGTCTGTGGCACCTTACAGCCCCCCTGGCATTCCCAGTACCAGAGGCACAAACAGCCCCCCCAGCCCAATAAATAGTGACTGTCTGTGGCACCTTACAGCCCCCCTGGCATTCCCAGTACCCAGAGGCACAAACAGCCCCCCCCAGCCCAATAAATAGTGACTGTCTGTGGCACCTTACAGCCCCCCTGGCATTCCCAGTACCCAGAGGCACAAACAGCCCCCCCCAGCCCAATAAATAGTGACTGTCTGTGGCACCTTACAGCCCCCCTGGCATTCCCAGTACCCAGAGGAACAAACAGCCCCCCCCCCAGCCCAATAAATAGTGACTGTCTGTGGCACCTACAGCCCCCCTGGCATTCCAGTACCCAGAGGAACAAACAGCCCCCCCCCAGCCCAATAAATAGTGACTGTCTGTGGCACCTTACAGCCCCCCTGGCATTCCCAGTACCCAGAGGAACAAAAGCCCCCCCCCCAGCCCAATAAATAGTGACTGTCTGTGGCAACCTTACAGCCCCCCTGGCATTCCCAGTACCCAGAGGAACAAACAGCCCCCCCCAGCCCAATAAATAGTGACTGTCTGTGGCACCTTACAGCCCCCCTGGCATTCCCAGTACCCAGAGGCACAAAAAGCCCCCCCAGCCCAATAAATAGTGACTGTCTGTGGCACCTTCAGCCCCCCTGGCATTCCCAGTACCCAGAGGCAACAAACAGCCCCCCCAGCCCAATAAATAGTGACTGTCTGTGGCACCTTACAGCCCCCCTGGCATTCCCAGTACCCAGAGGAACAAACAGCCCCCCCCAGCCCAATAAATAGTGACTGTCTGTGGCACCTTACAGCCCCCTGGCATTCCCAGTACCCAGAGGCAACAAACAGCCCCCCCCCAGCCCAATAAATAGTGACTGTCTGTGGCACCTTACAGCCCCCCCTGGCATTCCCAGTACCCAGAGGCACAAACAGCCCCCCCAGCCCAATAAATAGTGACTGTCTGTGGCACCTTACAGCCCCCTGGCATTCCCAGTACCCAGAGGCACAAACAGCCCCCCAGCCCAATAAATAGTGACTGTCTGTGGCACCTTACAGCCCCCCTGGCATTCCCAGTACCCAGAGGAACAAACAGCCCCCCCCAGCCCAATAAATAGTGACTGTCTGTGGCACCTTACAGCCCCCCTGGCATTCCCCAGTACCCAGAGAACAAACAGCCCCCCCCAGCCCAATAAATAGTGACTGTCTGTGGCACCTTACAGCCCCCCTGGCATTCCAGTACCCAGAGGAACAAACAGCCCCCCCCAGCCCAATAAATAGTGACTGTCTGTGGCACCTTACAGCCCCCCTGGCATTCCCAGTACCCAGAGGAACAAACAGCCCCCCCCAGCCCAATAAATAGTGACTGTCTGTGGCACCTTACAGCCCCCCTGGCATTCCCAGTACCCAGAGGAACAAACAGCCCCCCCAGCCCAATAAATAGTGACTGTCTGTGGCACCTTACAGCCCCCTGGCATTCCCAGTACCCAGAGGCACAAACAGCCCCCCCCAGCCCAATAAATAGTGACTGTCTGTGGCACCTTACAGCCCCCCTGGCATTCCCAGTACCCAGAGGCACAAACAGCCCCCCCCAGCCCAATAAATAGTGACTGTCTGTGGCACCTTACAGCCCCCCTGGCATTCCCAGTACCCAGAGGCACAAACAGCCCCCCCAGCCGCAATAAATAGTGACTGTCTGTGGCACCTTACAGCCCCCCTGGCATTCCCAGTACCCAGAGGCACAAACAGCCCCCCCAGCCCAATAAATAGTGACTGTCTGTGGCACCTTACAGCCCCCCTGGCATTCCCAGTACCCAGAGGCAACAAACAGCCCCCCCCCAGCCCAATAAATAGTGACTGTCTGTGGCACCTTACAGCCCCCCTGGCATTCCCAGTACCCAGAGGACAAACAGCCCCCCCCCAGCCAATAAATAGTGACTGTCTGTGGCACCTTACAGCCCCCTGGCATTCCCAGTACCCAGAGGCACAAACAGCCCCCCCCAGCCCAATAAATAGTGACTGTCTGTGGCACCTTACAGCCCCCCTGGCATTCCCAGTACCCAGAGGCACAAACAGCCCCCCCAGCCCAATAAATAGTGACTGTCTGTGGCACCTTACAGCCCCCCTGGCATTCCCAGTACCCAGAGGAACAAACAGCCCCCCCCAGCCCAATAAATAGTGACTGTCTGTGGCACCTTACAGCCCCCTGGCATTCCCAGTACCCAGAGGCACAAACAGCCCCCCCCAGCCCAATAAATAGTGACTGTCTGTGGCACCTTACAGCCCCCTGGCATTCCCAGTACCCAGAGGCACAAACAGCCCCCCCAGCCCAATAAATAGTGACTGTCTGTGGCACCTTACAGCCCCCCTGGCATTCCCAGTACCAGAGGCACAAACAGCCCCCCCCAGCCCAATAAATAGTGACTGTCTGTGGCACCTTACAGCCCCCCTGGCATTCCCAGTACCCAGAGGCACAAACAGCCCCCCCAGCCCAATAAATAGTGACTGTCTGTGGCACCTTACAGCCCCCCTGGCATTCCCAGTACCCAGAGGCACAAACAGCCCCCCCCCCAGCCCAATAAATAGTGACTGTCTGTGGCACCTTACAGCCCCCCTGGCATTCCCAGTACCCAGAGGCACAAACAGCCCCCCCCCAGCCCAATAAATAGTGACTGTCTGTGGCACCTTTACAGCCCCCCTGGCATTCCCAGTACCCAGAGGCACAAACAGCCCCCCCCAGCCCAATAAATAGTGACTGTCTGTGGCACCTTACAGCCCCCCTGGCATTCCCAGTACCCAGAGGAACAAACAGCCCCCCCCCAGCCCAATAAATAGTGACTGTCTGTGGCACCTTACAGCCCCCCTGGCATTCCCAGTACCCAGAGGCACAAACAGCCCCCCCCAGCCCAATAAATAGTGACTGTCTGTGGCACCTTACAGCCCCCCTGGCATTCCCAGTACCCAGAGGCACAAACAGCCCCCCCCAGCCCAATAAATAGTGACTGTCTGTGGCACCTTACAGCCCCCCTGGCATTCCCAGTACCCAGAGGCACAAACAGCCCCCCAGCCCAATAAATAGTGACTGTCTGTGGCACCTTACAGCCCCCCTGGCATTCCCAGTACCCAGAGGAACAAACAGCCCCCCCCCAGCCCAATAAATAGTGACTGTCTGTGGCACCTTACAGCCCCCCTGGCATTCCCAGTACCCAGAGGAACAAACAGCCCCCCCAGCCCAATAAATAGTGACTGTCTGTGGCACCTTACAGCCCCCCTGGCATTCCCAGTACCCAGAGGCACAAACAGCCCCCCCCAGCCAATAAATAGTGACTGTCTGTGGCACCTTACAGCCCCCCTGGCATTCCCAGTACCCAGAGGCACAAACAGCCCCCCCCAGCCCAATAAATAGTGACTGTCTGTGGCACCTTACAGCCCCCCTGGCATTCCCAGTACCAGAGGCACAAACAGCCCCCCCCAGCCCAATAAATAGTGACTGTCTGTGGCACCTTACAGCCCCCCTGGCATTCCCAGTACCCAGAGGCACAAACAGCCCCCCCCAGCCCAATAAATAGTGACTGTCTGTGGCACCTTACAGCCCCCCTGGCATTCCCAGTACCCAGAGGCACAAACAGCCCCCCCCCAGCCCAATAAATAGTGACTGTCTGTGGCACCTTACAGCCCCCCTGGCATTCCCAGTACCCAGAGGCACAAACAGCCCCCCCCCCAGCCCAATAAATAGTGACTGTCTGTGGCACCTTACAGCCCCCCTGGCATTCCCATACCCAGAGGCACAAACAGCCCCCCCCAGCCCAATAAATAGTGACTGTCTGTGGCACCTTACAGCCCCCCTGGCATTCCCAGTACCCAGAGGCACAAACAGCCCCCCCAGCCCAATAAATAGTGACTGTCTGTGGCACCTTACAGCCCCCCTGGCATTCCCAGTACCCAGAGGCACAAACAGCCCCCCCCCAGCCCAATAAAATAGTGACTGTCTGTGGCACCTTACAGGCCCCCCTGGCATTCCAGTACCCAGAGGCACAAACAGCCCCCCCAGCCCAAATAAATAGTGACTGTCTGCTGGCACCTTACAGCCCCCCTGGCATTCCCAGTACCCAGAGGAACAAAACAGCCCCCCCCCCCAGCCCAATAAATAGTGACTGTCTGTGGCACCTTACAGCCCCCCTGGCATTTCCCAGTACCAGAGGCACAAACAGCCCCCCCAGCCCAATAAATAGTGACTGTCTGTGGCACCTTACAGCCCCCCTGGCATTCCCAGTACCAGAGACACAAACAGCCCCCCCAGCCCAATAAATTAGTGACTGTCTGTGGCACCTTACAGCCCCCCTGGCATTCCAGTACCCAGAGGAACAAACAGCCCCCCCCCAGCCCAATAAATAGTGACTGTCTGTGGCACCTTACAGCCCCCCTGGCATTCCCAGTACCCAGAGGAACAAAACAGCCCCCCCCAGCCCAATAAATAGTGACTGTCTGTGGCACCTTACAAGCCCCCCTGGCATTCCCAGTACCCAGAGGCACAAAAAGCCCCCCCCAGCCCAATAATAGTGACTGTCTGTGGCACCTTACAGCCCCCCTGGCATTCCCAGTACCCAGAGGAACAAACAGCCCCCCCCAGCCCAATAAATAGTGACTGTCTGTGGCACCTTACAGCCCCCCTGGCATTCCCAGTACCCAGAGGCACAAACAGCCCCCCCAGCCCAATAAATAGTGACTGTCTGTGGCACCTTACAGCCCCCTGGCATTCCCAGTACCCAGAGGCACAAACAAGCCCCCCCAGCCCAATAAATAGTGACTGTCTGTGGCACCTACAGCCCCCCTGGCATTCCCAGTACCCAGAGGCACAAACAGCCCCCCAGCCAATAAATAGTGACTGTCTGTGGCACCTTACAGCCCCCCTTGGCATTCCCAGTACCCAGAGGCACAAAACAGCCCCCCCCAGCCCAATAAATAGTGACTGTCTGTGGCACCTTACAGCCCCCCTGGCATTCCCAGTACCCAGAGGCACAAACAGCCCCCCCCAGCCCAATAAATAGTGACTGTCTGTGGCACCTTACAGCCCCCCTGGCATTCCCAGTACCCAGAGCACAAACAGCCCCCCCAGCCCAATAAATAGTGACTGTCTGTGGCACCTTTACAGCCCCCTGGCATTCCCAGTACCCAGAGGGCACAAACAGCCCCCCCCCAGCCCAATAAATAGTGACTGTCTGTGGCACCTTACAGCCCCCCTGGCATTCCAGTACCCCAGAGGAAAAAAAGCCCCCCCCAGCCCAATAAATAGTGACTGTCTGTGGCACCTTACAGCCCCCCTGCATTCCCAGTACCCAGAGCACAAAACAGCCCCCCCCCAGCCCAATAAATAGTGACTGTCTGTGGCACCTTACAGCCCCCCTGGCATTCCCAAGTACCAGAGGCACAAACAGCCCCCCCCCAGCCCCAATAAATAGTTGACTGTCTGTGGCACCTTTACAGCCCCCCTGGCATTCCCAGTACCCAGAGGCACAAACAGCCCCCCCCCAGCCCAATAAATAGTGACTGTCTGTGGCACCTACAGCCCCCCTGGCATTCCCAGTACCCAGAGGCACAAAAAGCCCCCCCCAGCCAATTAAATAGTGACTGTCTGTGGCACCTTTACAGGCCCCCCTGGCATTCCCAGTACCCAGAGCACAAACAGCCCCCCCCCAGCCCAATAAATAGTGACTGTCTGTGGCACCTAACAGCCCCCCTGGCATTCCCAGTACCCAGAGGCACAAAACAGCCCCCCCAACCTAATAAATAGTGACTGTCTGTGGCACCTTACAGCCCCCCTGGCATTCCCAGTACCCAGAGGGCACAAACAGCCCCCCCAGCCCAATAAATAGTGACTGTCTGTGGCACCTTACAGCCCCCCTGGCATTCCCAGTACCAGAGGCACAAACAGCCCCCCCAGCCCAAATAAATAGTGACTGTCTGTGGCACCTTAAAGCCCCCCTGGCATTTCCCAGTACCCAGAGGCACAAACAGCCCCCCCCAGCCCAATAAATAGTGACTGTCTGTGGGCACCTTACAGCCCCCTGGCATTCCCAGTACCAGAGGAACAAACAGCCCCCCCAGCCCAATAAATAGTGACTGTCTGTGGCACCTTACAGCCCCCCTGGCATTCCCAGTACCCAGAGGCACAAACAGCCCCCCCAGCCCAATAAATAGTGACTGTCTGTGGCACCTTACAGCCCCCCTGGCATTCCCAGTACCCAGAGGCACAAACAGCCCCCCCAGCCCAATAAATAGTGACTGTCTGTGGCACCTTACAGCCCCCCTGGCATTCCCAGTACCCAGAGGCACAAACAGCCCCCCCAGCCCAATAAATAGTGACTGTCTGTGGCACCTTACAGCCCCCCTGGCATTCCCAGTACCCAGAGGCACAAACAGCCCCCCCCAGCCCAATAAATAGTGACTGTCTGTGGCACCTTACAGCCCCCCTGGCATTCCCAGTACCCAGAGGCACAAACAGCCCCCCCAGCCCAATAAATAGTGACTGTCTGTGGCACCTTACAGCCCCCCTGGCATTCCCAGTACCCAGAGGCACAAACAGCCCCCCCCAGCCCAATAAATAGTGACTGTCTGTGGCACCTTACAGCCCCCCTGGCATTCCCAGTACCCAGAGGCACAAACAGCCCCCCCAGCCCAATAAATAGTGACTGTCTGTGGCACCTTACAGCCCCCCTGGCATTCCCAGTACCCAGAGGCACAAACAGCCCCCCCCAGCCCAATAAATAGTGACTGTCTGTGGCACCTTACAGCCCCCCTGGCATTCCCAGTACCCAGAGGCACAAACAGCCCCCCCAGCCCAATAAATAGTGACTGTCTGTGGCACCTTACAGCCCCCCTGGCATTCCCAGTACCCAGAGGCACAAACAGCCCCCCCAGCCCAATAAATAGTGACTGTCTGTGGCACCTTACAGCCCCCCTGGCATTCCCAGTACCCAGAGGCACAAACAGCCCCCCCCAGCCCAATAAATAGTGACTGTCTGTGGCACCTTACAGCCCCCCTGGCATTCCCAGTACCCAGAGGCACAAACAGCCCCCCCCAGCCCAATAAATAGTGACTGTCTGTGGCACCTTACAGCCCCCCTGGCATTCCCAGTACCCAGAGGCACAAACAGCCCCCCCAGCCCAATAAATAGTGACTGTCTGTGGCACCTTACAGCCCCCCTGGCATTCCCAGTACCCAGAGGCACAAACAGCCCCCCCCAGCCCAATAAATAGTGACTGTCTGTGGCACCTTACAGCCCCCCTGGCATTCCCAGTACCCAGAGGCACAAACAGCCCCCCCCAGCCCAATAAATAGTGACTGTCTGTGGCACCTTACAGCCCCCCTGGCATTCCCAGTACCCAGAGGCACAAACAGCCCCCCCAGCCCAATAAATAGTGACTGTCTGTGGCACCTTACAGCCCCCCTGGCATTCCCAGTACCCAGAGGCACAAACAGCCCCCCCAGCCCAATAAATAGTGACTGTCTGTGGCACCTTACAGCCCCCCTGGCATTCCCAGTACCCAGAGGAACAAACAGCCCCCCCAGCCCAATAAATAGTGACTGTCTGTGGCACCTTACAGCCCCCCTGGCATTCCCAGTACCCAGAGGCACAAACAGCCCCCCAGCCCAATAAATAGTGACTGTCTGTGGCACCTTACAGCCCCCCTGGCATTCCCAGTACCCAGAGGCACAAACAGCCCCCCCAGCCCAATAAATAGTGACTGTCTGTGGCACCTTACAGCCCCCCTGGCATTCCCAGTACCCAGAGGCACAAACAGCCCCCCCAGCCCAATAAATAGTGACTGTCTGTGGCACCTTACAGCCCCCCTGGCATTCCCAGTACCCAGAGGCACAAACAGCCCCCCCCAGCCCAATAAATAGTGACTGTCTGTGGCACCTTACAGCCCCCCTGGCATTCCCAGTACCCAGAGGCACAAACAGCCCCCCCCCAGCCCAATAAATAGTGACTGTCTGTGGCACCTTACAGCCCCCCTGGCATTCCCAGTACCCAGAGGCACAAACAGCCCCCCCAGCCCAATAAATAGTGACTGTCTGTGGCACCTTACAGCCCCCCTGGCATTCCCAGTACCCAGAGGCACAAACAGCCCCCCCCAGCCCAATAAATAGTGACTGTCTGTGGCACCTTACAGCCCCCCTGGCATTCCCAGTACCCAGAGGCACAAACAGCCCCCCCCAGCCCAATAAATAGTGACTGTCTGTGGCACCTTACAGCCCCCCTGGCATTCCCAGTACCCAGAGGCACAAACAGCCCCCCCAGCCCAATAAATAGTGACTGTCTGTGGCACCTTACAGCCCCCCTGGCATTCCCAGTACCCAGAGGAACAAACAGCCCCCCCCCAGCCCAATAAATAGTGACTGTCTGTGGCACCTTACAGCCCCCCTGGGCATTCCCAGTACCCAGAGGCACAAACAGCCCCCCCCCAGCCCAATAAATAGTGACTGTCTGTGGCACCTTACAGCCCCCCTGGCATTCCCAGTACCCAGAGGCACAAACAGCCCCCCCAGCCCAATAAATAGTGACTGTCTGTGGCACCTTACAGCCCCCCTGGCATTCCCAGTACCCAGAGGCACAAACAGCCCCCCCAGCCCAATAAATAGTGACTGTCTGTGGCACCTTACAGCCCCCCTGGCATTCCCAGTACCCAGAGGCACAAACAGCCCCCCCCAGCCCAATAAATAGTGACTGTCTGTGGCACCTTACAGCCCCCCTGGCATTCCCAGTACCCAGAGGCACAAACAGCCCCCCCCAGCCCAATAAATAGTGACTGTCTGTGGCACCTTACAGCCCCCCTGGCATTCCCAGTACCCAGAGGCACAAACAGCCCCCCCAGCCCAATAAATAGTGACTGTCTGTGGCACCTTACAGCCCCCCTGGCATTCCCAGTACCCAGAGGCACAAACAGCCCCCCCCAGCCCAATAAATAGTGACTGTCTGTGGCACCTTACAGCCCCCCTGGCATTCCCAGTACCCAGAGGCACAAACAGCCCCCCCAGCCCAATAAATAGTGACTGTCTGTGGCACCTTACAGCCCCCCTGGCATTCCCAGTACCCAGAGGCACAAACAGCCCCCCCCAGCCCAATAAATAGTGACTGTCTGTGGCACCTTACAGCCCCCCTGGCATTCCCAGTACCCAGAGGCACAAACAGCCCCCCCAGCCCAATAAATAGTGACTGTCTGTGGCACCTTACAGCCCCCCTGGCATTCCCAGTACCCAGAGGCACAAACAGCCCCCCCCAGCCCAATAAATAGTGACTGTCTGTGGCACCTTACAGCCCCCCTGGCATTCCCAGTACCCAGAGGAACAAACAGCCCCCCCCAGCCCAATAAATAGTGACTGTCTGTGGCACCTTACAGCCCCCCTGGCATTCCCAGTACCCAGAGGCACAAACAGCCCCCCCAGCCCAATAAATAGTGACTGTCTGTGGCACCTTACAGCCCCCCTGGCATTCCCAGTACCCAGAGGCACAAACAGCCCCCCCAGCCCAATAAATAGTGACTGTCTGTGGCACCTTACAGCCCCCCTGGCATTCCCAGTACCCAGAGGCACAAACAGCCCCCCCAGCCCAATAAATAGTGACTGTCTGTGGCACCTTACAGCCCCCCTGGCATTCCCAGTACCCAGAGGCACAAACAGCCCCCCCCAGCCCAATAAATAGTGACTGTCTGTGGCACCTTACAGCCCCCCTGGCATTCCCAGTACCCAGAGGCACAAACAGCCCCCCCAGCCCAATAAATAGTGACTGTCTGTGGCACCTTACAGCCCCCTGGCATTCCCAGTACCCAGAGGCACAAACAGCCCCCCCAGCCCAATAAATAGTGACTGTCTGTGGCACCTTACAGCCCCCTGGCATTCCCAGTACCCAGAGGAACAAACAGCCCCCCCCAGCCCAATAAATAGTGACTGTCTGTGGCACCTTACAGCCCCCTGGCATTCCCAGTACCCAGAGGCAAACCCCCCCAAATAGACCTGGCCCAGCCCCCTGCCCCCCAGGCCAAGCCCCCCCCAATAAATAGTGACTGTCTGTGGCACCTTACAGCCCCCCTGGCATTCCCAGTACCCAGAGGCACAAACAGCCCCCCCAGCCCAATAAATAGTGACTGTCTGTGGCACCTTACAGCCCCCCTGGCATTCCCAGTACCCAGAGGCACAAACAGCCCCCCCCAGCCCAATAAATAGTGACTGTCTGTGGCACCTTACAGCCCCCCTGGCATTCCCAGTACCCAGAGGCACAAACAGCCCCCCCAGCCCAATAAATAGTGACTGTCTGTGGCACCTTACAGCCCCCCTGGCATTCCCAGTACCCAGAGGCACAAACAGCCCCCCCAGCCCAATAAATAGTGACTGTCTGTGGCACCTTACAGCCCCCCTGGCATTCCCAGTACCCAGAGGCACAAACAGCCCCCCCCAGCCCAATAAATAGTGACTGTCTGTGGCACCTTACAGCCCCCCTGGCATTCCCAGTACCCAGAGGCACAAACAGCCCCCCCCAGCCCAATAAATAGTGACTGTCTGTGGCACCTTACAGCCCCCCTGGCATTCCCAGTACCCAGAGGCACAAACAGCCCCCCCCAGCCCAATAAATAGTGACTGTCTGTGGCACCTTACAGCCCCCCTGGCATTCCCAGTACCCAGAGGCACAAACAGCCCCCCCCAGCCCAATAAATAGTGACTGTCTGTGGCACCTTACAGCCCCCCTGGCATTCCCAGTACCCAGAGGCACAAACAGCCCCCCCAGCCCAATAAATAGTGACTGTCTGTGGCACCTTACAGCCCCCCTGGCATTCCCAGTACCCAGAGGCACAAACAGCCCCCCCAGCCCAATAAATAGTGACTGTCTGTGGCACCTTACAGCCCCCCTGGCATTCCCAGTACCCAGAGGCACAAACAGCCCCCCCAGCCCAATAAATAGTGACTGTCTGTGGCACCTTACAGCCCCCCTGGCATTCCCAGTACCCAGAGGCACAAACAGCCCCCCCCAGCCCAATAAATAGTGACTGTCTGTGGCACCTTACAGCCCCCCTGGCATTCCCAGTACCCAGAGGCACAAACAGCCCCCCCAGCCCAATAAATAGTGACTGTCTGTGGCACCTTACAGCCCCCTGGCATTCCCAGTACCCAGAGGCACAAACAGCCCCCCCCAGCCCAATAAATAGTGACTGTCTGTGGCACCTTACAGCCCCCCTGGCATTCCCAGTACCCAGAGGCACAAACAGCCCCCCCAGCCCAATAAATAGTGACTGTCTGTGGCACCTTACAGCCCCCCTGGCATTCCCAGTACCCAGAGGCACAAACAGCCCCCCCAGCCCAATAAATAGTGACTGTCTGTGGCACCTTACAGCCCCCCTGGCATTCCCAGTACCCAGAGGCACAAACAGCCCCCCCAGCCCAATAAATAGTGACTGTCTGTGGCACCTTACAGCCCCCCTGGCATTCCCAGTACCCAGAGGCACAAACAGCCCCCCCAGCCCAATAAATAGTGACTGTCTGTGGCACCTTACAGCCCCCCTGGCATTCCCAGTACCCAGAGGCACAAACAGCCCCCCCAGCCCAATAAATAGTGACTGTCTGTGGCACCTTACAGCCCCCCTGGCATTCCCAGTACCCAGAGGCACAAACAGCCCCCCCCAGCCCAATAAATAGTGACTGTCTGTGGCACCTTACAGCCCCCCTGGCATTCCCAGTACCCAGAGGCACAAACAGCCCCCCCCAGCCCAATAAATAGTGACTGTCTGTGGCACCTTACAGCCCCCCTGGCATTCCCAGTACCCAGAGGCAACAAACAGCCCCCCCAGCCCAATAAATAGTGACTGTCTGTGGCACCTTACAGCCCCCCTGGCATTCCCAGTACCCAGAGGCACAAACAGCCCCCCCCAGCCCAATAAATAGTGACTGTCTGTGGCACCTTACAGCCCCCCTGGCATTCCAGTACCCAGAGGCACAAACAGCCCCCCCCAGCCCAATAAATAGTGACTGTCTGTGGCACCTTACAGCCCCCCTGGCATTCCCAGTACCCAGAGGACAAAACAGCCCCCCAGCCCAATAAATAGTGACTGTCTGTGGCACCTTACAGCCCCCCTGGCATTCCCAGTACCCAGAGGCACAAACAGCCCCCCCCAGCCCAATAAATAGTGACTGTCTGTGGCACCTTACAGCCCCCCTGGCATTCCCAGTACCCAGAGGCACAAACAGCCCCCGCCCAGCCCAATAAATAGTGACTGTCTGTGGCACCTACAGCCCCCCTGGCATTCCAGTACCCAGAGGAACAAAACAGCCCCCCCAGCCCAATAAATAGTGACTGTCTGTGGCACCTTACAGCCCCCCTGGCATTCCCAGTACCCAGAGGCACAAACAGCCCCCCCCCAGCCCAATAAATAGTGACTGTCTGTGGCACCTTACAGCCCCCCTGGCATTCCCAGTACCCAGAGGCACAAACAGCCCCCCCCCAGCCCAATAAATAGTGACTGTCTGTGGCACCTTACAGCCCCCCTGGCATTCCCAGTACCCAGAGGAACAAACAGCCCCCCAGCCCAATAAATAGTGACTGTCTGTGGCACCTTACAGCCCCCCTGGCATTCCCATACCCAGAGGCACAAACAGCCCCCCCAGCCCAATAATAGTGACTGTCTGTGGCACTAAGCCCCTGGCATCAGTACCCCCCCAGCCCAATAGTGACTGTCTGTGGCCTTAAGCCCCTGGCATTCCCAGTACCCAGAGGCACAAACAGCCCCCCCAGCCCAATAAATAGTGACTGTCTGTGGCACCTTACAGCCCCCCTGGCATTCCCAGTACCCAGAGGCACAAACAGCCCCCCCAGCCCAATAAATAGTGACTGTCTGTGGCACCTTACAGCCCCCCTGGCATTCCCAGTACCCAGAGGCACAAACAGCCCCCCCAGCCCAATAAATAGTGACTGTCTGTGGCACCTTACAGCCCCCCTGGCATTCCCAGTACCCAGAGGCACAAACAGCCCCCCCCAGCCCAATAAATAGTGACTGTCTGTGGCACCTTACAGCCCCCCTGGCATTCCCAGTACCCAGAGGCACAAACAGCCCCCCCCAGCCCAATAAATAGTGACTGTCTGTGGCACCTTACAGCCCCCCTGGCATTCCCAGTACCCAGAGGCACAAACAGCCCCCCCAGCCCAATAAATAGTGACTGTCTGTGGCACCTTACAGCCCCCCTGGCATTCCCAGTACCCAGAGGCACAAACAGCCCCCCCAGCCCAATAAATAGTGACTGTCTGTGGCACCTTACAGCCCCCCTGGCATTCCCAGTACCCAGAGGAACAAACAGCCCCCCCAGCCCAATAAATAGTGACTGTCTGTGGCACCTTACAGCCCCCCTGGCATTCCCAGTACCCAGAGGCACAAACAGCCCCCCCCAGCCCAATAAATAGTGACTGTCTGTGGCACCTTACAGCCCCCCTGGCATTCCCAGTACCCAGAGGCACAAACAGCCCCCCCAGCCCAATAAATAGTGACTGTCTGTGGCACCTTACAGCCCCCCTGGCATTCCCAGTACCCAGAGGCACAAACAGCCCCCCCAGCCCAATAAATAGTGACTGTCTGTGGCACCTTACAGCCCCCCTGGCATTCCCAGTACCCAGAGGCACAAACAGCCCCCCCAGCCCAATAAATAGTGACTGTCTGTGGCACCTTACAGCCCCCCTGGCATTCCCAGTACCCAGAGGCACAAACAGCCCCCCCAGCCCAATAAATAGTGACTGTCTGTGGCACCTTACAGCCCCCCTGGCATTCCCAGTACCCAGAGGCAACAAACAGCCCCCCCCAGCCCAATAAATAGTGACTGTCTGTGGCACCTTACAGCCCCCCTGGCATTCCCAGTACCCAGAGGCACAAACAGCCCCCCCAGCCCAATAAATAGTGACTGTCTGTGGCACCTTACAGCCCCCCTGGCATTCCCAGTACCCAGAGGCAACAAACAGCCCCCCCAGCCCAATAAATAGTGACTGTCTGTGGCACCTTACAGCCCCCCTGGCATTCCCAGTACCCAGAGGACACAAACAGCCCCCCCAGCCCAATAAATAGTGACTGTCTGTGGCACCTTACAGCCCCCCTGGCATTCCCAGTACCCAGAGGCACAAACAGCCCCCCCAGCCCAATAAATAGTGACTGTCTGTGGCACCTTACAGCCCCCCTGGCATTCCCAGTACCCAGAGCACAAACAGCCCCCCCAGCCCAATAAATAGTGACTGTCTGTGGCACCTTACAGCCCCCCTGGCATTCCCAGTACCCAGAGGCACAAACAGCCCCCCCCAGCCCAATAAATAGTGACTGTCTGTGGCACCTTACAGCCCCCCTGGCATTCCCAGTACCCAGAGGCACAAACAGCCCCCCCAGCCCAATAAATAGTGACTGTCTGTGGCACCTTACAGCCCCCCTGGCATTCCCAGTACCCAGAGGCACAAACAGCCCCCCCAGCCCAATAAATAGTGACTGTCTGTGGCACCTTACAGCCCCCCTGGCATTCCCAGTACCCAGAGGCACAAACAGCCCCCCCAGCCCAATAAATAGTGACTGTCTGTGGCACCTTACAGCCCCCCTGGCATTCCCAGTACCCAGAGGCACAAACAGCCCCCCCAGCCCAATAAATAGTGACTGTCTGTGGCACCTTACAGCCCCCCTGGCATTCCCAGTACCCAGAGGCACAAACAGCCCCCCCAGCCCAATAAATAGTGACTGTCTGTGGCACCTTACAGCCCCCCTGGCATTCCCAGTACCCAGAGGCACAAACAGCCCCCCCAGCCCAATAAATAGTGACTGTCTGTGGCACCTTACAGCCCCCCTGGCATTCCCAGTACCCAGAGGCACAAACAGCCCCCCCAGCCCAATAAATAGTGACTGTCTGTGGCACCTTACAGCCCCCCTGGCATTCCCAGTACCCAGAGGCACAAACAGCCCCCCCAGCCCAATAAATAGTGACTGTCTGTGGCACCTTACAGCCCCCCTGGCATTCCCAGTACCCAGAGGCACAAACAGCCCCCCCAGCCCAATAAATAGTGACTGTCTGTGGCACCTTACAGCCCCCCTGGCATTCCCAGTACCCAGAGGCACAAACAGCCCCCCCCAGCCCAATAAATAGTGACTGTCTGTGGCACCTTACAGCCCCCCTGGCATTCCCAGTACCCAGAGGCACAAACAGCCCCCCCAGCCCAATAAATAGTGACTGTCTGTGGCACCTTACAGCCCCCCTGGCATTCCCAGTACCCAGAGGCACAAACAGCCCCCCCAGCCCAATAAATAGTGACTGTCTGTGGCACCTTACAGCCCCCCTGGCATTCCCAGTACCCAGAGGCACAAACAGCCCCCCCCAGCCCAATAAATAGTGACTGTCTGTGGCACCTTACAGCCCCCCTGGCATTCCCAGTACCCAGAGGCACAAACAGCCCCCCCCAGCCCAATAAATAGTGACTGTCTGTGGCACCTTACAGCCCCCCTGGCATTCCCAGTACCCAGAGGCACAAACAGCCCCCCCAGCCCAATAAATAGTGACTGTCTGTGGCACCTTACAGCCCCCCTGGCATTCCCAGTACCCAGAGGAACAAACAGCCCCCCCCAGCCCAATAAATAGTGACTGTCTGTGGCACCTTACAGCCCCCCTGGCATTCCCAGTACCCAGAGGCACAAACAGCCCCCCCAGCCCAATAAATAGTGACTGTCTGTGGCACCTTACAGCCCCCCTGGCATTCCCAGTACCCAGAGGCACAAACAGCCCCCCAGCCCAATAAATAGTGACTGTCTGTGGCACCTTACAGCCCCCCTGGCATTCCCAGTACCCAGAGGCACAAACAGCCCCCCCAGCCCAATAAATAGTGACTGTCTGTGGCACCTTACAGCCCCCCTGGCATTCCCAGTACCCAGAGGCACAAACAGCCCCCCCCAGCCCAATAAATAGTGACTGTCTGTGGCACCTTACAGCCCCCCTGGCATTCCCAGTACCCAGAGGCACAAACAGCCCCCCCAGCCCAATAAATAGTGACTGTCTGTGGCACCTTACAGCCCCCCTGGCATTCCCAGTACCCAGAGGCACAAACAGCCCCCCCCAGCCCAATAAATAGTGACTGTCTGTGGCACCTTACAGCCCCCCTGGCATTCCCAGTACCCAGAGGCACAAACAGCCCCCCCAGCCCAATAAATAGTGACTGTCTGTGGCACCTTACAGCCCCCCTGGCATTCCCAGTACCCAGAGGCACAAACAGCCCCCCCAGCCCAATAAATAGTGACTGTCTGTGGCACCTTACAGCCCCCCTGGCATTCCCAGTACCCAGAGGCACAAACAGCCCCCCCCAGCCCAATAAATAGTGACTGTCTGTGGCACCTTACAGCCCCCCTGGCATTCCCAGTACCCAGAGGCACAAACAGCCCCCCCCAGCCCAATAAATAGTGACTGTCTGTGGCACCTTACAGCCCCCCTGGCATTCCCAGTACCCAGAGGCACAAACAGCCCCCCCAGCCCAATAAATAGTGACTGTCTGTGGCACCTTACAGCCCCCCTGGCATTCCCAGTACCCAGAGGCACAAACAGCCCCCCCAGCCCAATAAATAGTGACTGTCTGTGGCACCTTACAGCCCCCCTGGCATTCCCAGTACCCAGAGGCACAAACAGCCCCCCCAGCCCAATAAATAGTGACTGTCTGTGGCACCTTACAGCCCCCCTGGCATTCCCAGTACCCAGAGGCACAAACAGCCCCCCCAGCCCAATAAATAGTGACTGTCTGTGGCACCTTACAGCCCCCCTGGCATTCCCAGTACCCAGAGGCACAAACAGCCCCCCCAGCCCAATAAATAGTGACTGTCTGTGGCACCTTACAGCCCCCCTGGCATTCCCAGTACCCAGAGGCACAAACAGCCCCCCCCAGCCCAATAAATAGTGACTGTCTGTGGCACCTTACAGCCCCCCTGGCATTCCCAGTACCCAGAGGCACAAACAGCCCCCCCAGCCCAATAAATAGTGACTGTCTGTGGCACCTTACAGCCCCCCTGGCATTCCCAGTACCCAGAGGCACAAACAGCCCCCCCAGCCCAATAAATAGTGACTGTCTGTGGCACCTTACAGCCCCCCTGGCATTCCCAGTACCCAGAGGAACAAACAGCCCCCCCAGCCCAATAAATAGTGACTGTCTGTGGCACCTTACAGCCCCCCTGGCATTCCCAGTACCCAGAGGCACAAACAGCCCCCCCAGCCCAATAAATAGTGACTGTCTGTGGCACCTTACAGCCCCCCTGGCATTCCCAGTACCCAGAGGCACAAACAGCCCCCCCCAGCCCAATAAATAGTGACTGTCTGTGGCACCTTACAGCCCCCCTGGCATTCCCAGTACCCAGAGGCACAAACAGCCCCCCCCAGCCCAATAAATAGTGACTGTCTGTGGCACCTTACAGCCCCCCTGGCATTCCCAGTACCCAGAGGCACAAACAGCCCCCCCAGCCCAATAAATAGTGACTGTCTGTGGCACCTTACAGCCCCCCTGGCATTCCCAGTACCCAGAGGCACAAACAGCCCCCCCCAGCCCAATAAATAGTGACTGTCTGTGGCACCTTACAGCCCCCCTGGCATTCCCAGTACCCAGAGGCACAAACAGCCCCCCCCAGCCCAATAAATAGTGACTGTCTGTGGCACCTTACAGCCCCCCTGGCATTCCCAGTACCCAGAGGCACAAACAGCCCCCCCCAGCCCAATAAATAGTGACTGTCTGTGGCACCTTACAGCCCCCCTGGCATTCCAGTACCCAGAGGACACAAACAGCCCCCCCCAGCCCAATAATAGTGACTGTCTGTGGCACCCTTACAGCCCCCCTGGCATTCCCAGTACCCAGAGGAACAACAGCCCCCCCAGCCCCAATAAATAGTGAGCTGTCTGTGGCACCTTACAGCCCCCTGGCATTCCCAGTACCCAGAGCACAAACAGCCCCCCCCAGACCAATAAATAGTGACTGTCTGTGGCACCTTACAGCCCCCCTGGCATTCCCAGTACCCAGAGGAACAACACCCCCCCCAGCCCCAATAAATGTGACTTGTCTGTGGCACCTTACAGCCCCCCTGGCATTCCCAGTACCCAGAGGCACAAACAGCCCCCCCAGCCCAATAAATAGTGACTGTCTGTGGCACCTTACAGCCCCCCCTGGCATTCCCAGTACCCAGAGGACACAAACAGCCCCCCCAGCCCATAAATAGTGACTGTCTGTGGCACCTTACAAGCCCCCCTGGCATTCCCAGTACCCAGAGGCACAAAAAAGCCCCCCGTCAGCCCTAATAAATAGTGACTGACTGTGGCACCCTTAGCTCCCCCTGGCATTCCCAGTACCAGAGGACACTAAACAGCCCCCCCCGCAGCCCTAATAAATAGTGACTGACTTGTGGCACGCTTTACAGCCCCCTGGCATTCCCCAGCGGACCCAGAGGAAACAAAACCCCCCCCACAGGCCCTAATAAATAGTGACTGACTTGTGGCACCTTACAGCGCCCCCCTGGCATTCCCTAGTACCCAGAGGAACAAAACAGCCCGCCCCCCAGCCCCTAATAAATAGTGACTGACCTGTGGCATCTACCAGCCCCCTGGGCCATTCCCCCAGTATCCAGAGGACACAAAACAGCCCCCCCCGCCCAAGCCCTAATAAATAGTGACTGAGCTGGGGCCCCCAAAAACCTTAAACAAAAGGCCCCCCTGGCATTCCGCAGTACCCAGAGGACACAAACAGCCCCCCAGCCCAATAAATAGTGGACTGTCTGTGGCACCTTACAGCCCCCCTGGCATTCCCCAGTACCCAGAGGCACAAACAGCCCCCCCCAGCCCAATAAATAGTGACTGTCTGTGGCACCTTACAGCCCCCCTGGCATTCCCAGTACCCAAGAGGCACAAACAGCCCCCCCAAGCCAAATAAATAGTGACTGTCTGTGGCACCTACAGCCCCCCTGGCATTCCAGTACCCAGAGCACAAACAGCCCCCCCCAGCCAATAAATAGTGACTGTCTGTGGCACCTTACAGCCCCCCTGGCATTCCCAGTACCCAGAGGCACAAACAGCCCCCCCCAGCCTAATAAATAGTGACTGACTGTGGCACCTTACAGCCCCCCTGCATTCCCAGTACCAGAGGCACAACAGCCCCCCCCCAGCCCAATAAATAGTGACTGTCTGTGGCACCTTACAGCCCCCCTGGCATTCCCAGTACCCAGAGGAACAAACAGCCCCCCCAAGCCCAATAAATAGTGACTGTCTGTGGCACCTTACAAGCCCCCCTGGCATTCCCAGTACCCAGAGGCACAAACAGCCCCCCCAGCCCAATAAATAGTGACTGTCTGTGGCACCTTACAGCCCCCCTGGCATTCCCAGTACCCAGAGGCACCAAACAGCCCCCCCAGCCCAATAAATAGTGACTGTCTGTGGCACCTTACAGCCCCCCCTGGCATTCCCAGTACCCAGAGGCACAAACAGCCCCCCAGCCCAATAAATAGTGACTGTCTGTGGCACCTTACAGCCCCCCTGGGCATTCCCAGTACCCAGAGGCACAAACAGCCCCCCCCCAGCCCAATAAATAGTGACTGTCTGTGGCACCTTACAGCCCCCCTGGCATTCCCAGTACCCAGAGGCACAAACAGCCCCCCCCCAGCCCAATAAATAGTGACTGTCTGTGGCACCTTTACAGCCCCCCTGGCATTCCCAGTACCCAGAGGCACAAACAGCCCCCCCCCAGCCCAATAAATAGTGACTGTCTGTGGCACCTTACAGCCCCCCTGCATTCCCAGTACCCAGAGGCACAAACAGCCCCCCCCAGCCCAATAAATAGTGACTGTCTGTGGCACCTTACAGCCCCCTGGCATTCCCCAGTACCCAGAGGAACAAAACAGCCCCCCCCCAGCCCAATAAATATGACTGTCTGTGGCACCTTACAGCCCCCTGGCATTCCCAGTACCCAGAGGCACAAAACAGCCCCCCCAGCCCAATAAATAGTGACTGTCTGTGGCACCTTAAGCCCCCCTGGCATTCCCAGTACCCAGAGACACAAAACAGCCCCCCCCCCAGCCCAATAAATAGTACTGTCTGTGGCACCTTACAGCCCCCCTGGCATTCCCAGTACCAGAGGACACAAACAGCCCCCCCACCAATAATAGTGACTGTCTGTGGCACCTTACAGCCCCCTGGCATTCCCAGTACCCAGAGAAACAAACAGCCACCCCCCAAGCCCAATAAATAGTGACTGTCTGTGGCACCTTACAGCCCCCCTGGCATTTCCAGTACCCAGAGGCACAAACAGCCCCCCCAGCCCATAAATAGTGACTGTCTGTGGCACCTTACAGCCCCCCTGGCATTCCCAGTACCCAGAGGCACAAACAGCCCCCCCCAGCCCAATAAATAGTGACTGTCTGTGGCACCTTACAGCCCCCCTGGCATTCCCAGTACCCAGAGGCACAAACAGCCCCCCCAGCCCAATAAATAGTGACTGTCTGTTGGCACCTTACAGCCCCCCTGGCATTCCCAGTACCCAGAGGAACAAACAGCCCCCCCAGCCCAATAAATAGTGACTGTCTGTGGCACCTTACAGCCCCCCTGGCATTCCCAGTACCCAGAGGCACAAACAGCCCCCCCAGCCCAATAAATAGTGACTGTCTGTGGCACCTTACAGCCCCCCCTGGCATTCCCAGTACCCAGAGGCACAAACAGCCCCCCCCAGCCCAATAAATAGTGACTGTCTGTGGCACCTTACAGCCCCCCTGGCATTCCCAGTACCCAGAGGAACAAACAGCCCCCCCAGCCCAATAAATAGTGACTGTCTGTGGCACCTTACAGCCCCCCTGGCATTCCCAGTACCCAGAGGCACAAACAGCCCCCCCAGCCCAATAAATAGTGACTGTCTGTGGCACCTTACAGCCCCCCTGGCATTCCCAGTACCCAGAGGCACAAAACAGCCCCCCCCAGCCAATAAATAGTGACTGTCTGTGGCACCTTACAGCCCCCCTGGCATTCCCAGTACCCAGAGGAACAAACAGGCCCCCCCAGCCAATAAATAGTGACTGTCTGTGGCACCTTACCAGCCCCCCTGGCATCCCAGTACCCAGAGGAACAAACAGCCCCCCCCCAGCCCAATAAATAGTGACTGTCTGTGGCACCTTACAGCCCCCCTGGCATTCCCAGTACCCAGAGGCACAAAACAGCCCCCCCAGCCCAATAAATAGTGACTGTCTGTGGCACCTTACAGCCCCCCTGGCATTCCCAGTACCCAGAGGCACAAACAGCCCCCCCAGCCCAATAAATAGTGACTGTCTGTGGCACCTTACAGCCCCCCTGGCATTCCCAGTACCCAGAGGCACAAACAGCCCCCCCAGCCCAATAAATAGTGACTGTCTGTGGCACTTACAGCCCCCCTGGCATTCCCAGTACCCAGAGGCACAAACAGCCCCCCCAGCCCAATAAATAGGACTGTCTGTGGCACCTTACAGCCCCCCTGGCATTCCCAGTACCCAGAGGCACAAACAGCCCCCCCAGCCCAATAAATAGTGACTGTCTGTGGCACCTTACAGCCCCCCTGGCATTCCCAGTACCCAGAGGCACAAACAGCCCCCCCCAGCCCAATAAATAGTGACTGTCTGTGGCACCTTACAGCCCCCCTGGCATTCCCAGTACCCAGAGGCACAAAACAGCCCCCCCAGCCCAATAAATAGTGACTGTCTGTGGCACCTTACAGCCCCCCTGGCATTCCCAGTACCCAGAGGCACAAACAGCCCCCCCCCAGCCCAATAAATAGTGACTGTCTGTGGCACCTTACAGCCCCCCTGGCATTCCCAGTACCCAGAGGCACAAACAGCCCCCCCCCAGCCCAATAAATAGTGACTGTCTGTGGCACCTTACAGCCCCCCTGGCATTCCCAGTACCCAGAGGCACAAAACAGCCCCCCCCAGCCCAATAAATAGTGACTGTCTGTGGCACCTTACAGCCCCCCTGGCATTCCAGTACCCAGAGGCACAAACAGCCCCCCCCAGCCCAATAAATAGTGACTGTCTGTGGCACCTTACAGCCCCCCTGGCATTCCCAGTACCCAGAGGCACAAAACAGCCCCCCCAGCCCAATAAATAGTGACTGTCTGTGGCACCTTACAGCCCCCTGGCATTCCCAGTACCCAGAGGCACAAACAGCCCCCCCCCCAGCCCAATAAATAGTGACTGTCTGTGGCACCTTACAGCCCCCCTGGCATTCCCAGTACCCAGAGGCACAAACAGCCCCCCAGCCCAATAAATAGTGACTGTCTGTGGCACCTTACAGCCCCCCTGGCATTCCCAGTACCCAGAGGCACAAACAGCCCCCCCCAGCCCAATAAATAGTGACTGTCTGTGGCACCTTACAGCCCCCCTGGCATTCCCAGTACCCAGAGGCACAAACAGCCCCCCCCCAGCCCAATAAATAGTGACTGTCTGTGGCACCTTACAGCCCCCCTGGCATTCCCAGTACCCAGAGGCACAAAACAGCCCCCCCCAGCCCAATAAATAGTGACTGTCTGTGGCACCTTACAGCCCCCCTGGCATTCCCAGTACCCAGAGCACAAACAGCCCCCCCCAGCCCAATAAATAGTGACTGTCTGTGGCACCTTACAGCCCCCCTGGCATTCCCAGTACCCAGAGGCACAAACAGCCCCCCCAGCCCAATAAATAGTGACTGTCTGTGGCACCTTACAGCCCCCCTGGCATTCCCAGTACCCAGAGGCACAAACAGCCCCCCCAGCCCAATAAATAGTGACTGTCTGTGGCACCTTACAGCCCCCCTGGCATTCCCAGTACCCAGAGGCACAAACAGCCCCCCCCAGCCCAATAAATAGTGACTGTCTGTGGCACCTTACAGCCCCCCTGGCATTCCAGTACCCAGAGGACACAAACAGCCCCCCCAGCCCAATAAATAGTGACTGTCTGTGGCACCTTACAGCCCCCCTTGGCATTCCCAGTACCCAGAGGCACAAACAGCCCCCCCCAGCCCAATAAATAGTGACTGTCTGTGGCACCTTACAGCCCCCCTGGCATTCCCAGTACCCAGAGGCACAAACAGCCCCCCCCAGCCCAATAAATAGTGACTGTCTGTGGCACCTTACAGCCCCCTGGCATTCCCAGTACCCAGAGGAACAAACAGCCCCCCCAGCCCAATAAATAGTGACTGTCTGTGGCACCTTAAGCCCCCCTGGCATTCCAGTACCCAGAGGCACAAACAGCCCCCCCCAGCCCAATAAATAGTGACTGTCTGTGGCACCTTACAGCCCCCCCTGGCATTCCCAGTACCCAGAGGCACAAACAGCCCCCCCCAGCCAATAAATAGTGACTGTCTGTGGCACCTTACAGCCCCCCTGGCATTCCCAGTACCCAGAGGCACAAACAGCCCCCCCCAGCCCAATAAATAGTGACTGTCTGTGGCACCTTACAGCCCCCCTGGCATTCCCAGTACCCAGAGGAACAAACAGCCCCCCCCAGCCCAATAAATAGTGACTGTCTGTGGCACCTTACAGCCCCCCTGGCATTCCCAGTACCCAGAGGCACAAACAGCCCCCCCAGCCCAATAAATAGTGACTGTCTGTGGCACCTTACAGCCCCCCTGGCATTCCCAGTACCCAGAGGCACAAACAGCCCCCCCCAGCCCAATAAATAGTGACTGTCTGTGGCACCTTACAGCCCCCCTGGCATTCCCAGTACCCAGAGGCACAAACAGCCCCCCCAGCCCAATAAATAGTGACTGTCTGTGGCACCTTACAGCCCCCCTGGCATTCCCAGTACCCAGAGGCACAAACAGCCCCCCCCCAGCCCAATAAATAGTGACTGTCTGTGGCACCTTACAGCCCCCCTGGCATTCCCAGTACCCAGAGCACAAACAGCCCCCCCAGCCCAATAAATAGTGACTGTCTGTGGCACCTTACAGCCCCCCTGGCATTCCCAGTACCCAGAGGCACAAACAGCCCCCCCCAGCCCAATAAATAGTGACTGTCTGTGGCACCTTACAGCCCCCCTGGCATTCCCAGTACCCAGAGGCACAAACAGCCCCCCCAGCCCAATAAATAGTGACTGTCTGTGGCACCTTAAAGCCCCCCTGGCATTCCCAGTACCCAGAGGCACAAACAGCCCCCCCAGCCCAATAAATAGTGACTGTCTGTGGCACCTTACAAGCCCCCCTGGCATTTCCCAGTACCCAGAGGCACAAACAGCCCCCCCAGCCCAATAAATAGTGACTGTCTGTGGCACCTTACAGCCCCCCTGGCATTCCCAGTACCCAGAGGCACAAACAGCCCCCCCAGCCCAATAAATAGTGACTGTCTGTGGCACCTTACAGCCCCCCTGGCATTCCCAGTACCCAGAGGCACAAACAGCCCCCCCAGCCCAATAAATAGTGACTGTCTGTGGCACCTTACAGCCCCCCCTGGCATTCCCAGTACCCAGAGGAACAAACAGCCCCCCCCAAGCCCAATAAATAGTGACTGTCTGTGGCACCTTACAGCCCCCCTGGCATTCCCAGTACCCAGAGGAACAAACAGCCCCCCCAGCCCAATAAATAGTGACTGTCTGTGGCACCTTACAGCCCCCCTGGCATTCCCAGTACCCAGAGGCACAAACAGCCCCCCCAGCCCAATAAATAGTGACTGTCTGTGGCACCTTACAGCCCCCCTGGCATTCCCAGTACCCAGAGGCACAAACAGCCCCCCCCAGCCCAATAAATAGTGACTGTCTGTGGCACCTTACAGCCCCCTGGCATTCCCAGTACCCAGAGGCACAAACAGCCCCCCCCAGCCCAATAAATAGTGACTGTCTGTGGCACCTTACAGCCCCCCTGGCATTCCCAGTACCCAGAGGCACAAACAGCCCCCCCCAGCCCAATAATAGTGACTGTCTGTGGCACCTTACAGCCCCCCTGGCATTCCCAGTAACCCAGAGGAACAAACAGCCCCCCAGCCCAATAAATAGTGACTGTCTGTGGCACCTTACAGCCCCCCTGGCATTCCCAGTACCAGAGGCACAAACAGCCCCCCCAGCCCAATAAATAGTGACTGTCTGTGGCAACCTTACAGCCCCCCTGGCATTCCCAGTACCCAGAGGCAGAAACAGCCCCCCCCCAGCCCAATAAATAGTGACTGTCTGTGGCACCTTACAGCCCCCTGGTCATTCCCAGTACCCAGAGGAACAAACAGCCCCCCCCCAGCCCAAATAAATAGTGACTGTCTGTGGCACCTTACAGCCCCCCTGGCATTCCCAGTACCCAGAGGAACAAACAGCCCCCCCCCAGCCCAATAAATAGTGACTGTCTGTGGCACCTTACAGCCCCCCTGGCATTCCCAGTACCCAGAGGACACAACAGCCCCCCCAGCCCAATAAATAGTGACTGTCTGTGGCACCTTACAGCCCCCCTGGCATTCCCAGTACCCAGAGGAACAAACAGCCCCCCCCCAGCCCAATAAATAGTGACTGTCTGTGGCACCTTACAGCCCCCCTGGCATTCCCAGTACCCAGAGGCACAAACAGCCCCCCCCAGCCCAATAAATAGTGACTGTCTGTGGCACCTTACAGCCCCCCTGGCATTCCCAGTACCCAGAGGCACAAACAGCCCCCCCCAGCCCAATAAATAGTGACTGTCTGTGGCACCTTACAGCCCCCCTGGCATTCCCAGTACCCAGAGGCACAAACAGCCCCCCCAGCCCAATAAATAGTGACTGTCTGTGGCACCTTACAGCCCCCCTGGCATTCCCAGTACCCAGAGGCACAAACAGCCCCCCCAGCCCAATAAATAGTGACTGTCTGTGGCACCTTACAGCCCCCTGGCATTCCCAGTACCCAGAGGCACAAACAGCCCCCCCAGCCCAATAAATAGTGACTGTCTGTGGCACCTTACAGCCCCCCTGGCATTCCAGTACCCAGAGGCACAAACAGCCCCCCCAGCCCAATAAATAGTGACTGTCTGTGGCACCTTACAGCCCCCCTGGCATTCCCAGTACCCAGAGGAACAAACAGCCCCCCCAGCCCAATAAATAGTGACTGTCTGTGGCACCTTACAGCCCCCCTGGCATTCCCAGTACCCAGAGGCACAAACAGCCCCCCCAGCCCAATAAATAGTGACTGTCTGTGGCACCTTACAGCCCCCCTGGCATTCCCAGTACCCAGAGGCACAAACAGCCCCCCCAGCCCAATAAATAGTGACTGTCTGTGGCACCTTACAGCCCCCCTGGCATTCCCAGTACCCAGAGGCACAAACAGCCCCCCCAGCCCAATAAATAGTGACTGTCTGTGGCACCTTACAGCCCCCCTGGCATTCCCAGTACCCAGAGGCACAAACAGCCCCCCCAGCCCAATAAATAGTGACTGTCTGTGGCAACCTTACAGCCCCCCTGGCATTCCCAGTACCCAGAGGCACAAACAGCCCCCCCCAGCCCAATAAATAGTGACTGTCTGTGGCACCTTACAGCCCCCCTGGCATTCCCAGTACCCAGAGGCACAAACAGCCCCCCCAGCCCAATAAATAGTGACTGTCTGTGGCACCTTACAGCCCCCCTGGCATTCCCAGTACCCAGAGGCACAAACAGCCCCCCCAGCCCAATAAATAGTGACTGTCTGTGGCACCTTACAGCCCCCCTGGCATTCCCAGTACCCAGAGGCACAAACAGCCCCCCCCAGCCCAATAAATAGTGACTGTCTGTGGCACCTTACAGCCCCCCTGGCATTCCCAGTACCCAGAGGCACAAACAGCCCCCCCCAGCCCAATAAATAGTGACTGTCTGTGGCACCTTACAGCCCCCCTGGCATTCCCAGTACCCAGAGGCACAAACAGCCCCCCCAGCCCCAATAAATAGTGACTGTCTGTGGCACCTTACAGCCCCCCTGGCATTCCCAGTACCCAGAGGCACAAACAGCCCCCCCCAGCCCAATAAATAGTGACTGTCTGTGGCACCTTACAGCCCCCCTGGCATTCCCAGTACCCAGAGGCACAAACAGCCCCCCCAGCCCAATAAATAGTGACTGTCTGTGGCACCTTACAGCCCCCCTGGCATTCCCAGTACCCAGAGGCACAAACAGCCCCCCCCAGCCCAATAAATAGTGACTGTCTGTGGCACCTTACAGCCCCCCTGGCATTCCCAGTACCCAGAGGCACAAACAGCCCCCCCAGCCCAATAAATAGTGACTGTCTGTGGCACCTTACAGCCCCCCTGGCATTCCCAGTACCCAGAGGCACAAAACAGCCCCCCCAGCCCAATAAATAGTGACTGTCTGTGGCACCTTACAGCCCCCCTGGCATTCCCAGTACCCAGAGCACAAACAGCCCCCCAGCCCAATAAATAGTGACTGTCTGTGGCACCTTACAGCCCCCCTGGCATTCCCAGTACCCAGAGGCACAAACAGCCCCCCCAGCCCAATAAATAGTGACTGTCTGTGGCACCTTACAGCCCCCCTGGCATTCCCAGTACCCAGAGGCACAAACAGCCCCCCCAGCCCAATAAATAGTGACTGTCTGTGGCACCTTACAGCCCCCCTGGCATTCCCAGTACCCAGAGGCACAAACAGCCCCCCCCAGCCAATAAATAGTGACTGTCTGTGGCACCTTACAGCCCCCCTGGCATTCCCAGTACCCAGAGGCACAAACAGCCCCCCCAGCCCAATAAATAGTGACTGTCTGTGGCACCTTACAGCCCCCCTGGCATTCCCAGTACCCAGAGGCACAAACAGCCCCCCCCAGCCCAATAAATAGTGACTGTCTGTGGCACCTTACAGCCCCCCTGGCATTCCCAGTACCCAGAGGCACAAACAGCCCCCCCAGCCCAATAAATAGTGACTGTCTGTGGCACCTTACAGCCCCCCTGGCATTCCCAGTACCCAGAGGCACAAACAGCCCCCCCAGCCCAATAAATAGTGACTGTCTGTGGCACCTTACAGCCCCCCTGGCATTCCCAGTACCCAGAGGCACAAACAGCCCCCCCAGCCCAATAAATAGTGACTGTCTGTGGCACCTTACAGCCCCCCTGGCATTCCCAGTACCCAGAGGCACAAACAGCCCCCCCCAGCCCAATAAATAGTGACTGTCTGTGGCACCTTACAGCCCCCCTGGCATTCCCAGTACCCAGAGGCACAAACAGCCCCCCCCAGCCCAATAAATAGTGACTGTCTGTGGCACCTTACAGCCCCCCTGGCATTCCCAGTACCCAGAGGCACAAACAGCCCCCCCCAGCCCAATAAATAGTGACTGTCTGTGGCACCTTACAGCCCCCCTGGCATTCCCAGTACCCAGAGGCACAAACAGCCCCCCCCAGCCCAATAAATAGTGACTGTCTGTGGCACCTTACAGCCCCCCTGGCATTCCCAGTACCCAGAGGCACAAACAGCCCCCCCAGCCCAATAAATAGTGACTGTCTGTGGCACCTTACAGCCCCCCTGGCATTCCCAGTACCCAGAGGCACAAACAGCCCCCCCAGCCCAATAAATAGTGACTGTCTGTGGCACCTTACAGCCCCCTGGCATTCCCAGTACCCAGAGGCACAAACAGCCCCCCCAGCCCAATAAATAGTGACTGTCTGTGGCACCTTACAGCCCCCCTGGCATTCCCAGTACCCAGAGGAACAAACAGCCCCCCCCAGCCCAATAAATAGTGACTGTCTGTGGCACCTTACAGCCCCCCTGGCATTCCCAGTACCCAGAGGAACAAACAGCCCCCCCCAGCCCAATAAATAGTGACTGTCTGTGGCACCTTACAGCCCCCCTGGCATTCCCAGTACCCAGAGGCACAAACAGCCCCCCCAGCCCAATAAATAGTGACTGTCTGTGGCACCTTACAGCCCCCCTGGCATTCCCAGTACCCAGAGGAACAAACAGCCCCCCCCAGCCCAATAAATAGTGACTGTCTGTGGCACCTTACAGCCCCCCTGGCATTCCCAGTACCCAGAGGAACAAACAGCCCCCCCAGCCCAATAAATAGTGACTGTCTGTGGCACCTTACAGCCCCCCTGGCATTCCCAGTACCCAGAGGCACAAACAGCCCCCCCCAGCCCAATAAATAGTGACTGTCTGTGGCACCTTACAGCCCCCCTGGCATTCCCAGTACCCAGAGGCACAAACAGCCCCCCCAGCCCAATAAATAGTGACTGTCTGTGGCACCTTACAGCCCCCCTGGCATTCCCAGTACCCAGAGGCACAAACAGCCCCCCCCAGCCCAATAAATAGTGACTGTCTGTGGCACCTTACAGCCCCCCTGGCATTCCCAGTACCCAGAGGCACAAACAGCCCCCCCAGCCCAATAAATAGTGACTGTCTGTGGCACCTTACAGCCCCCCTGGCATTCCCAGTACCCAGAGGCACAAACAGCCCCCCCCAGCCCAATAAATAGTGACTGTCTGTGGCACCTTACAGCCCCCCTGGCATTCCAGTACCCAGAGGCACAAACAGCCCCCCCAGCCCAATAAATAGTGACTGTCTGTGGCACCTTACAGCCCCCCTGGCATTCCCAGTACCCAGAGGCACAAACAGCCCCCCCCAGCCCAATAAATAGTGACTGTCTGTGGCACCTTACAGCCCCCCTGGCATTCCCAGTACCCAGAGGCACAAACAGCCCCCCCAGCCCAATAAATAGTGACTGTCTGTGGCACCTTACAGCCCCCCTGGCATTCCCAGTACCCAGAGGCACAAACAGCCCCCCCCAGCCCAATAAATAGTGACTGTCTGTGGCACCTTACAGCCCCCCTGGCATTCCCAGTACCCAGAGGCACAAACAGCCCCCCCAGCCCAATAAATAGTGACTGTCTGTGGCACCTTACAGCCCCCCTGGCATTCCCAGTACCCAGAGGCACAAACAGCCCCCCCCAGCCCAATAAATAGTGACTGTCTGTGGCACCTTACAGCCCCCCTGGCATTCCCAGTACCCAGAGGCAACAAACAGCCCCCCCAGCCCAATAAATAGTGACTGTCTGTGGCACCTTACAGCCCCCCTGGCATTCCCAGTACCCAGAGGCACAAACAGCCCCCCCCCAGCCCAATAAATAGTGACTGTCTGTGGCACCTTACAGCCCCCCTGGCATTCCCAGTACCCAGAGGCACAAACAGCCCCCCCAGCCCAATAAATAGTGACTGTCTGTGGCACCTTACAGCCCCCCTGGCATTCCCAGTACCCAGAGGCACAAACAGCCCCCCCCCAGCCCAATAAATAGTGACTGTCTGTGGCACCTTACAGCCCCCCTGGCATTCCCAGTACCCAGAGGCACAAACAGCCCCCCCCAGCCCAATAAATAGTGACTGTCTGTGGCACCTTACAGCCCCCCTGGCATTCCCAGTACCCAGAGGCACAAACAGCCCCCCCCAGCCCAATAAATAGTGACTGTCTGTGGCACCTTACAGCCCCCCTGGCATTCCCAGTACCCAGAGGCACAAACAGCCCCCCCCAGCCCAATAAATAGTGACTGTCTGTGGCACCTTACAGCCCCCCTGGCATTCCCAGTACCCAGAGGCACAAACAGCCCCCCCAGCCCAATAAATAGTGACTGTCTGTGGCACCTTACAGCCCCCCTGGCATTCCCAGTACCCAGAGGCACAAACAGCCCCCCCAGCCCAATAAATAGTGACTGTCTGTGGCACCTTACAGCCCCCCTGGCATTCCCAGTACCCAGAGGCACAAACAGCCCCCCCAGCCCAATAAATAGTGACTGTCTGTGGCACCTTACAGCCCCCCTGGCATTCCCAGTACCCAGAGGAACAAACAGCCCCCCCAGCCCAATAAATAGTGACTGTCTGTGGCACCTTACAGCCCCCCTGGCATTCCCAGTACCCAGAGGCACAAACAGCCCCCCCCAGCCCAATAAATAGTGACTGTCTGTGGCACCTTACAGCCCCCCTGGCATTCCCAGTACCCAGAGGCACAAACAGCCCCCCCAGCCCAATAAATAGTGACTGTCTGTGGCACCTTACAGCCCCCCTGGCATTCCCAGTACCCAGAGGCACAAACAGCCCCCCCAGCCCAATAAATAGTGACTGTCTGTGGCACCTTACAGCCCCCCTGGCATTCCCAGTACCCAGAGGCACAAACAGCCCCCCCCAGCCCAATAAATAGTGACTGTCTGTGGCACCTTACAGCCCCCCTGGCATTCCCAGTACCCAGAGGCACAAACAGCCCCCCCAGCCCAATAAATAGTGACTGTCTGTGGCACCTTACAGCCCCCCTGGCATTCCCAGTACCCAGAGGCACAAACAGCCCCCCCCAGCCCAATAAATAGTGACTGTCTGTGGCACCTTACAGCCCCCCTGGCATTCCCAGTACCCAGAGGCACAAACAGCCCCCCCCAGCCCAATAAATAGTGACTGTCTGTGGCACCTTACAGCCCCCCTGGCATTCCCAGTACCCAGAGGCACAAACAGCCCCCCCAGCCCAATAAATAGTGACTGTCTGTGGCACCTTACAGCCCCCCTGGCATTCCCAGTACCCAGAGGCACAAACAGCCCCCCCCAGCCCAATAAATAGTGACTGTCTGTGGCACCTTACAGCCCCCCTGGCATTCCCAGTACCCAGAGGAACAAACAGCCCCCCCCAGCCCAATAAATAGTGACTGTCTGTGGCACCTTACAGCCCCCCTGGCATTCCCAGTACCCAGAGGCACAAACAGCCCCCCCCAGCCCAATAAATAGTGACTGTCTGTGGCACCTTACAGCCCCCCTGGCATTCCCAGTACCCAGAGGCACAAACAGCCCCCCCAGCCCAATAAATAGTGACTGTCTGTGGCACCTTACAGCCCCCCTGGCATTCCCAGTACCCAGAGGCACAAACAGCCCCCCCCAGCCCAATAAATAGTGACTGTCTGTGGCACCTTACAGCCCCCCTGGCATTCCCAGTACCCAGAGGAACAAACAGCCCCCCCAGCCCAATAAATAGTGACTGTCTGTGGCACCTTACAGCCCCCCTGGCATTCCCAGTACCCAGAGGCACAAACAGCCCCCCCCAGCCCAATAAATAGTGACTGTCTGTGGCACCTTACAGCCCCCCTGGCATTCCCAGTACCCAGAGGCACAAACAGCCCCCCCAGCCCAATAAATAGTGACTGTCTGTGGCACCTTACAGCCCCCCTGGCATTCCCAGTACCCAGAGGCACAAACAGCCCCCCCCAGCCCAATAAATAGTGACTGTCTGTGGCACCTTACAGCCCCCCTGGCATTCCCAGTACCCAGAGGCACAAACAGCCCCCCCAGCCCAATAAATAGTGACTGTCTGTGGCACCTTACAGCCCCCCTGGCATTCCCAGTACCCAGAGGCACAAACAGCCCCCCCCAGCCCAATAAATAGTGACTGTCTGTGGCACCTTACAGCCCCCCTGGCATTCCCAGTACCCAGAGGCACAAACAGCCCCCCCAGCCCAATAAATAGTGACTGTCTGTGGCACCTTACAGCCCCCCTGGCATTCCCAGTACCCAGAGGAACAAACAGCCCCCCCAGCCCAATAAATAGTGACTGTCTGTGGCACCTTACAGCCCCCCTGGCATTCCCAGTACCCAGAGGCACAAACAGCCCCCCCCAGCCCAATAAATAGTGACTGTCTGTGGCACCTTACAGCCCCCCTGGCATTCCCAGTACCCAGAGGCACAAACAGCCCCCCCCAGCCCAATAAATAGTGACTGTCTGTGGCACCTTACAGCCCCCCTGGCATTCCCAGTACCCAGAGGCACAAACAGCCCCCCCAGCCCAATAAATAGTGACTGTCTGTGGCACCTTACAGCCCCCCTGGCATTCCCAGTACCCAGAGGCACAAACAGCCCCCCCCAGCCCAATAAATAGTGACTGTCTGTGGCACCTTACAGCCCCCCTGGCATTCCCAGTACCCAGAGGCACAAACAGCCCCCCCCAGCCCAATAAATAGTGACTGTCTGTGGCACCTTACAGCCCCCTGGCATTCCCAGTACCCAGAGGCACAAACAGCCCCCCCCCAGCCCAATAAATAGTGACTGTCTGTGGCACCTTACAGCCCCCCTGGCATTCCCAGTACCCAGAGGCACAAACAGCCCCCCCCAGCCCAATAAATAGTGACTGTCTGTGGCACCTTACAGCCCCCCTGGCATTCCCAGTACCCAGAGGCACAAACAGCCCCCCCCAGCCCAATAAATAGTGACTGTCTGTGGCACCTTACAGCCCCCCTGGCATTCCCAGTACCCAGAGGCACAAACAGCCCCCCCCAGCCCAATAAATAGTGACTGTCTGTGGCACCTTACAGCCCCCCTGGCATTCCCAGTACCCAGAGGCACAAACAGCCCCCCCCCAGCCCAATAAATAGTGACTGTCTGTGGCACCTTACAGCCCCCCTGGCATTCCCAGTACCCAGAGGCACAAACAGCCCCCCCAGCCCAATAAATAGTGACTGTCTGTGGCACCTTACAGCCCCCCTGGCATTCCCAGTACCCAGAGGCACAAACAGCCCCCCCCAGCCCAATAAATAGTGACTGTCTGTGGCACCTTACAGCCCCCCTGGCATTCCCAGTACCCAGAGGCACAAACAGCCCCCCCCAGCCCAATAAATAGTGACTGTCTGTGGCACCTTACAGCCCCCCTGGCATTCCCAGTACCCAGAGGCACAAACAGCCCCCCCAGCCCAATAAATAGTGACTGTCTGTGGCACCTTACAGCCCCCCTGGCATTCCCAGTACCCAGAGGCACAAACAGCCCCCCCCAGCCCAATAAATAGTGACTGTCTGTGGCACCTTACAGCCCCCCTGGCATTCCCAGTACCCAGAGGCACAAACAGCCCCCCCAGCCCAATAAATAGTGACTGTCTGTGGCACCTTACAGCCCCCCTGGCATTCCCAGTACCCAGAGGCACAAACAGCCCCCCCCAGCCCAATAAATAGTGACTGTCTGTGGCACCTTACAGCCCCCCTGGCATTCCCAGTACCCAGAGGCACAAACAGCCCCCCCCAGCCCAATAAATAGTGACTGTCTGTGGCACCTTACAGCCCCCCTGGCATTCCCAGTACCCAGAGGCACAAACAGCCCCCCCCAGCCCAATAAATAGTGACTGTCTGTGGCACCTTACAGCCCCCCTGGCATTCCCAGTACCCAGAGGAACAAACAGCCCCCCCAGCCCAATAAATAGTGACTGTCTGTGGCACCTTACAGCCCCCCTGGCATTCCCAGTACCCAGAGGCACAAACAGCCCCCCCCAGCCCAATAAATAGTGACTGTCTGTGGCACCTTACAGCCCCCCTGGCATTCCCAGTACCCAGAGGCACAAACAGCCCCCCCCAGCCCAATAAATAGTGACTGTCTGTGGCACCTTACAGCCCCCCTGGCATTCCCAGTACCCAGAGGCACAAACAGCCCCCCCAGCCCAATAAATAGTGACTGTCTGTGGCACCTTACAGCCCCCCTGGCATTCCCAGTACCCAGAGGCACAAACAGCCCCCCCAGCCCAATAAATAGTGACTGTCTGTGGCACCTTACAGCCCCCCTGGCATTCCCAGTACCCAGAGGCACAAACAGCCCCCCCCAGCCCAATAAATAGTGACTGTCTGTGGCACCTTACAGCCCCCCTGGCATTCCCAGTACCCAGAGGCACAAACAGCCCCCCCAGCCCAATAAATAGTGACTGTCTGTGGCACCTTACAGCCCCCCTGGCATTCCCAGTACCCAGAGGCACAAACAGCCCCCCCCAGCCCAATAAATAGTGACTGTCTGTGGCACCTTACAGCCCCCCTGGCATTCCCAGTACCCAGAGGCACAAACAGCCCCCCCCAGCCCAATAAATAGTGACTGTCTGTGGCACCTTACAGCCCCCCTGGCATTCCCAGTACCCAGAGGCACAAACAGCCCCCCCAGCCCAATAAATAGTGACTGTCTGTGGCACCTTACAGCCCCCCTGGCATTCCCAGTACCCAGAGGCACAAACAGCCCCCCCCAGCCCAATAAATAGTGACTGTCTGTGGCACCTTACAGCCCCCCTGGCATTCCCAGTACCCAGAGGCACAAACAGCCCCCCCCAGCCCAATAAATAGTGACTGTCTGTGGCACCTTACAGCCCCCCTGGCATTCCCAGTACCCAGAGGCACAAACAGCCCCCCCCAGCCCAATAAATAGTGACTGTCTGTGGCACCTTACAGCCCCCCTGGCATTCCCAGTACCCAGAGGCACAAACAGCCCCCCCCAGCCCAATAAATAGTGACTGTCTGTGGCACCTTACAGCCCCCCTGGCATTCCCAGTACCCAGAGGCACAAACAGCCCCCCCAGCCCAATAAATAGTGACTGTCTGTGGCACCTTACAGCCCCCCTGGCATTCCCAGTACCCAGAGGCACAAACAGCCCCCCCCAGCCCAATAAATAGTGACTGTCTGTGGCACCTTACAGCCCCCCTGGCATTCCCAGTACCCAGAGGCACAAACAGCCCCCCCCAGCCCAATAAATAGTGACTGTCTGTGGCACCTTACAGCCCCCCTGGCATTCCCAGTACCCAGAGGCACAAACAGCCCCCCCCCAGCCCAATAAATAGTGACTGTCTGTGGCACCTTACAGCCCCCCTGGCATTCCCAGTACCCAGAGGCACAAACAGCCCCCCCAGCCCAATAAATAGTGACTGTCTGTGGCACCTTACAGCCCCCCTGGCATTCCCAGTACCCAGAGGCACAAACAGCCCCCCCCAGCCCAATAAATAGTGACTGTCTGTGGCACCTTACAGCCCCCCTGGCATTCCCAGTACCCAGAGGCACAAACAGCCCCCCCAGCCCAATAAATAGTGACTGTCTGTGGCACCTTACAGCCCCCCTGGCATTCCCAGTACCCAGAGGCACAAACAGCCCCCCCCAGCCCAATAAATAGTGACTGTCTGTGGCACCTTACAGCCCCCTGGCATTCCCAGTACCCAGAGGCACAAACAGCCCCCCCCAGCCCAATAAATAGTGACTGTCTGTGGCACCTTACAGCCCCCCTGGCATTCCCAGTACCCAGAGGCACAAACAGCCCCCCCCAGCCCAATAAATAGTGACTGTCTGTGGCACCTTACAGCCCCCCTGGCATTCCCAGTACCCAGAGGCACAAACAGCCCCCCCAGCCCAATAAATAGTGACTGTCTGTGGCACCTTACAGCCCCCCTGGCATTCCCAGTACCCAGAGGCACAAACAGCCCCCCCCAGCCCAATAAATAGTGACTGTCTGTGGCACCTTACAGCCCCCCTGGCATTCCCAGTACCCAGAGGCACAAACAGCCCCCCCCAGCCCAATAAATAGTGACTGTCTGTGGCACCTTACAGCCCCCCTGGCATTCCCAGTACCCAGAGGCACAAACAGCCCCCCCCAGCCCAATAAATAGTGACTGTCTGTGGCACCTTACAGCCCCCCTGGCATTCCCAGTACCCAGAGGCACAAACAGCCCCCCCAGCCCAATAAATAGTGACTGTCTGTGGCACCTTACAGCCCCCCTGGCATTCCCAGTACCCAGAGGCACAAACAGCCCCCCCCCAGCCCAATAAATAGTGACTGTCTGTGGCACCTTACAGCCCCCCTGGCATTCCCAGTACCCAGAGGACAAACAGCCCCCCCAGCCCAATAAATAGTGACTGTCTGTGGCACCTTACAGCCCCCCTGGCATTCCCAGTACCCAGAGGCACAAACAGCCCCCCCCAGCCCAATAAATAGTGACTGTCTGTGGCACCTTACAGCCCCCCTGGCATTCCCAGTACCCAGAGGCACAAACAGCCCCCCCCAGCCCAATAAATAGTGACTGTCTGTGGCACCTTACAGCCCCCCTGGCATTCCCAGTACCCAGAGGCACAAACAGCCCCCCCCAGCCCAATAAATAGTGACTGTCTGTGGCACCTTACAGCCCCCCTGGCATTCCCAGTACCCAGAGGCACAAACAGCCCCCCCAGCCCAATAAATAGTGACTGTCTGTGGCACCTTACAGCCCCCCTGGCATTCCCAGTACCCAGAGGCACAAACAGCCCCCCCCAGCCCAATAAATAGTGACTGTCTGTGGCACCTTACAGCCCCCCTGGCATTCCCAGTACCCAGAGGCACAAACAGCCCCCCCCAGCCCAATAAATAGTGACTGTCTGTGGCACCTTACAGCCCCCCTGGCATTCCCAGTACCCAGAGGCACAAACAGCCCCCCCCAGCCCAATAAATAGTGACTGTCTGTGGCACCTTACAGCCCCCCTGGCATTCCCAGTACCCAGAGGCACAAACAGCCCCCCCCCAGCCCAATAAATAGTGACTGTCTGTGGCACCTTACAGCCCCCCTGGCATTCCCAGTACCCAGAGGCACAAACAGCCCCCCCCAGCCCAATAAATAGTGACTGTCTGTGGCACCTTACAGCCCCCCTGGCATTCCCAGTACCCAGAGGCAACAAACAGCCCCCCCAGCCCAATAAATAGTGACTGTCTGTGGCACCTTACAGCCCCCCTGGCATTCCCAGTACCCAGAGGCACAAACAGCCCCCCCAGCCCAATAAATAGTGACTGTCTGTGGCACCTTACAGCCCCCCTGGCATTCCCAGTACCCAGAGGCACAAACAGCCCCCCCAGCCCAATAAATAGTGACTGTCTGTGGCACCTTACAGCCCCCCTGGCATTCCCAGTACCCAGAGGCACAAACAGCCCCCCCAGCCCAATAAATAGTGACTGTCTGTGGCACCTTACAGCCCCCCTGGCATTCCCAGTACCCAGAGGCACAAACAGCCCCCCCAGCCCAATAAATAGTGACTGTCTGTGGCACCTTACAGCCCCCCTGGCATTCCCAGTACCCAGAGGCACAAACAGCCCCCCCAGCCCAATAAATAGTGACTGTCTGTGGCACCTTACAGCCCCCCTGGCATTCCCAGTACCCAGAGGCACAAACAGCCCCCCCAGCCCAATAAATAGTGACTGTCTGTGGCACCTTACAGCCCCCCTGGCATTCCCAGTACCCAGAGGCACAAACAGCCCCCCCAGCCCAATAAATAGTGACTGTCTGTGGCACCTTACAGCCCCCCTGGCATTCCCAGTACCCAGAGGCACAAACAGCCCCCCCAGCCCAATAAATAGTGACTGTCTGTGGCACCTTACAGCCCCCCTGGCATTCCCAGTACCCAGAGGCACAAACAGCCCCCCCCAGCCCAATAAATAGTGACTGTCTGTGGCACCTTACAGCCCCCCTGGCATTCCCAGTACCCAGAGGCACAAACAGCCCCCCCCAGCCCAATAAATAGTGACTGTCTGTGGCACCTTACAGCCCCCCTGGCATTCCCAGTACCCAGAGGCACAAACAGCCCCCCCAGCCCAATAAATAGTGACTGTCTGTGGCACCTTACAGCCCCCCTGGCATTCCCAGTACCCAGAGGCACAAACAGCCCCCCCAGCCCAATAAATAGTGACTGTCTGTGGCACCTTACAGCCCCCCTGGCATTCCCAGTACCCAGAGGCACAAACAGCCCCCCCCAGCCCAATAAATAGTGACTGTCTGTGGCACCTTACAGCCCCCCTGGCATTCCCAGTACCCAGAGGCACAAACAGCCCCCCCCAGCCCAATAAATAGTGACTGTCTGTGGCACCTTACAGCCCCCCTGGCATTCCCAGTACCCAGAGGCACAAACAGCCCCCCCCAGCCCAATAAATAGTGACTGTCTGTGGCACCTTACAGCCCCCCTGGCATTCCCAGTACCCAGAGGCACAAACAGCCCCCCCCAGCCCAATAAATAGTGACTGTCTGTGGCACCTTACAGCCCCCCTGGCATTCCCAGTACCCAGAGGCACAAACAGCCCCCCCAGCCCAATAAATAGTGACTGTCTGTGGCACCTTACAGCCCCCCTGGCATTCCCAGTACCCAGAGGCACAAACAGCCCCCCCAGCCCAATAAATAGTGACTGTCTGTGGCACCTTACAGCCCCCCTGGCATTCCCAGTACCCAGAGGCACAAACAGCCCCCCCCAGCCCAATAAATAGTGACTGTCTGTGGCACCTTACAGCCCCCCTGGCATTCCCAGTACCCAGAGGCACAAACAGCCCCCCCCAGCCCAATAAATAGTGACTGTCTGTGGCACCTTACAGCCCCCCTGGCATTCCCAGTACCCAGAGGCACAAACAGCCCCCCCAGCCCAATAAATAGTGACTGTCTGTGGCACCTTACAGCCCCCCTGGCATTCCCAGTACCCAGAGGCACAAACAGCCCCCCCCAGCCCAATAAATAGTGACTGTCTGTGGCACCTTACAGCCCCCCTGGCATTCCCAGTACCCAGAGGCACAAACAGCCCCCCCAGCCCAATAAATAGTGACTGTCTGTGGCACCTTACAGCCCCCCTGGCATTCCCAGTACCCAGAGGCACAAACAGCCCCCCCAGCCCAATAAATAGTGACTGTCTGTGGCACCTTACAGCCCCCCTGGCATTCCCAGTACCCAGAGGCACAAACAGCCCCCCCAGCCCAATAAATAGTGACTGTCTGTGGCACCTTACAGCCCCCCTGGCATTCCCAGTACCCAGAGGCACAAACAGCCCCCCCAGCCCAATAAATAGTGACTGTCTGTGGCACCTTACAGCCCCCCTGGCATTCCCAGTACCCAGAGGCACAAACAGCCCCCCCAGCCCAATAAATAGTGACTGTCTGTGGCACCTTACAGCCCCCCTGGCATTCCCAGTACCCAGAGGAACAAACAGCCCCCCCCAGCCCAATAAATAGTGACTGTCTGTGGCACCTTACAGCCCCCCTGGCATTCCCAGTACCCAGAGGCACAAACAGCCCCCCCCAGCCCAATAAATAGTGACTGTCTGTGGCACCTTACAGCCCCCCTGGCATTCCCAGTACCCAGAGGCACAAACAGCCCCCCCCAGCCCAATAAATAGTGACTGTCTGTGGCACCTTACAGCCCCCCTGGCATTCCCAGTACCCAGAGGCACAAACAGCCCCCCCCAGCCCAATAAATAGTGACTGTCTGTGGCACCTTACAGCCCCCCTGGCATTCCCAGTACCCAGAGGCACAAACAGCCCCCCCAGCCCAATAAATAGTGACTGTCTGTGGCACCTTACAGCCCCCCTGGCATTCCCAGTACCCAGAGGCACAAACAGCCCCCCCAGCCCAATAAATAGTGACTGTCTGTGGCACCTTACAGCCCCCCTGGCATTCCCAGTACCCAGAGGCACAAACAGCCCCCCCCAGCCCAATAAATAGTGACTGTCTGTGGCACCTTACAGCCCCCCTGGCATTCCCAGTACCCAGAGGCACAAACAGCCCCCCCAGCCCAATAAATAGTGACTGTCTGTGGCACCTTACAGCCCCCCTGGCATTCCCAGTACCCAGAGGCACAAACAGCCCCCCCAGCCCAATAAATAGTGACTGTCTGTGGCACCTTACAGCCCCCCTGGCATTCCCAGTACCCAGAGGCACAAACAGCCCCCCCCAGCCCAATAAATAGTGACTGTCTGTGGCACCTTACAGCCCCCCTGGCATTCCCAGTACCCAGAGGCACAAACAGCCCCCCCAGCCCAATAAATAGTGACTGTCTGTGGCACCTTACAGCCCCCTGGCATTCCCAGTACCCAGAGGAACAAACAGCCCCCCCCAGCCCAATAAATAGTGACTGTCTGTGGCACCTTACAGCCCCCCTGGCATTCCCAGTACCCAGAGGCACAAACAGCCCCCCCCAGCCCAATAAATAGTGACTGTCTGTGGCACCTTACAGCCCCCCTGGCATTCCCAGTACCCAGAGGAACAAACAGCCCCCCCCAGCCCAATAAATAGTGACTGTCTGTGGCACCTTACAGCCCCCCTGGCATTCCCAGTACCCAGAGGCACAAACAGCCCCCCCAGCCCAATAAATAGTGACTGTCTGTGGCACCTTACAGCCCCCCTGGCATTCCCAGTACCCAGAGGCACAAACAGCCCCCCCCAGCCCAATAAATAGTGACTGTCTGTGGCACCTTACAGCCCCCCTGGCATTCCCAGTACCCAGAGGCACAAACAGCCCCCCCAGCCCAATAAATAGTGACTGTCTGTGGCACCTTACAGCCCCCCTGGCATTCCCAGTACCCAGAGGCACAAACAGCCCCCCCCAGCCCAATAAATAGTGACTGTCTGTGGCACCTTACAGCCCCCCTGGCATTCCCAGTACCCAGAGGCACAAACAGCCCCCCCCAGCCCAATAAATAGTGACTGTCTGTGGCACCTTACAGCCCCCCTGGCATTCCCAGTACCCAGAGGCACAAACAGCCCCCCCCAGCCCAATAAATAGTGACTGTCTGTGGCACCTTACAGCCCCCCTGGCATTCCCAGTACCCAGAGGCACAAACAGCCCCCCCCAGCCCAATAAATAGTGACTGTCTGTGGCACCTTACAGCCCCCCTGGCATTCCCAGTACCCAGAGGCACAAACAGCCCCCCCAGCCCAATAAATAGTGACTGTCTGTGGCACCTTACAGCCCCCCTGGCATTCCCAGTACCCAGAGGAACAAACAGCCCCCCCCAGCCCAATAAATAGTGACTGTCTGTGGCACCTTACAGCCCCCCTGGCATTCCCAGTACCCAGAGGAACAAACAGCCCCCCCCAGCCCAATAAATAGTGACTGTCTGTGGCACCTTACAGCCCCCCTGGCATTCCCAGTACCCAGAGGAACAAACAGCCCCCCCAGCCCAATAAATAGTGACTGTCTGTGGCACCTTACAGCCCCCCTGGCATTCCCAGTACCCAGAGGAACAAACAGCCCCCCCAGCCCAATAAATAGTGACTGTCTGTGGCACCTTACAGCCCCCCTGGCATTCCCAGTACCCAGAGGCACAAACAGCCCCCCCAGCCCAATAAATAGTGACTGTCTGTGGCACCTTACAGCCCCCCTGGCATTCCCAGTACCCAGAGGAACAAACAGCCCCCCCAGCCCAATAAATAGTGACTGTCTGTGGCACCTTACAGCCCCCCTGGCATTCCCAGTACCCAGAGGCACAAACAGCCCCCCCCAGCCCAATAAATAGTGACTGTCTGTGGCACCTTACAGCCCCCCTGGCATTCCCAGTACCCAGAGGCACAAACAGCCCCCCCAGCCCAATAAATAGTGACTGTCTGTGGCACCTTACAGCCCCCCTGGCATTCCCAGTACCCAGAGGCACAAACAGCCCCCCCAGCCCAATAAATAGTGACTGTCTGTGGCACCTTACAGCCCCCCTGGCATTCCCAGTACCCAGAGGCACAAACAGCCCCCCCAGCCCAATAAATAGTGACTGTCTGTGGCACCTTACAGCCCCCCTGGCATTCCCAGTACCCAGAGGAACAAACAGCCCCCCCCAGCCCAATAAATAGTGACTGTCTGTGGCACCTTACAGCCCCCCTGGCATTCCCAGTACCCAGAGGCACAAACAGCCCCCCCCAGCCCAATAAATAGTGACTGTCTGTGGCACCTTACAGCCCCCCTGGCATTCCCAGTACCCAGAGGCACAAACAGCCCCCCCCAGCCCAATAAATAGTGACTGTCTGTGGCACCTTACAGCCCCCCTGGCATTCCCAGTACCCAGAGGCACAAACAGCCCCCCCCCCAGCCCAATAAATAGTGACTGTCTGTGGCACCTTACAGCCCCCCTGGCATTCCCAGTACCCAGAGGCACAAACAGCCCCCCCAGCCCAATAAATAGTGACTGTCTGTGGCACCTTACAGCCCCCCTGGCATTCCCAGTACCAAGAGGCACAAACAGCCCCCCCAGCCCAATAAATAGGGACTGTCTGTGGCACCTTACAGCCCCCCTGGCATTCCCAGTACCCAGAAGAACAAACAGCCCCCCCATCCCAATAAATAGTGACTGTCTGTGGCACCTTACAGCCCCCCTGGCATTCCCAGTACCCAGAGGAACAAACAGCCGCCCCAGCCCAATAAATAGTGACTGTCTGTGGCACCTTACAGCCCCCCTGGCATTCCCAGTACCAAGAGGAACAAAAGCCCCCCCAGCCCAAGAAATAGTGAGTGTCTGTGGCACCTTACAGCCCCCCTGGCATTCCCAGTACCTAGAGGCACAAACAGCCCCCCCAGCCCAATAAATAGTGACTGTCTGTGGCACCATACAGCCCCCCTGGCATTCCCACCTAGAGGCACAAACAGCCCCCCCAGCCCAATAAATAGTGACTGTCTGTGGCACCTTACAGCCCCCCTGGCATTCCCAGTACCCAGAGGCACAAACAGCCCCCCCAGCCCAATAAATAGTGACTGTCTGTGGCACCTTACAGCCCCCCTGGCATTCCCAGTACCCAGAGGCACAAACAGCCCCCCCAGCCCAATAAATAGTGACTGTCTCTGGCACCTTACAGCCCCCCTGGCATTCCCAGTACCCAGAGGCACAAACAGCCCCCCCCAGCCCAATAAATAGTGACTATCTGTGGCACCTTACAGCCCCCCTGGCATTCCCAGTACCCATTCTGACTGGGTTTATAGTTATGTGTAACTGTCACTGTGTGTGTCTGTCCCTTTCCCTTCTCTGCACTGCTGGTTCTGACTCCTGATACAACTCCCCAATATCCATTCATTCCTCATTCTCACTGGGTTTATAGTTATATGTAACTGTCACAGTGTCTGTCTGTCCCTTTCCCTTCTCTGCACTGCTGGTTCTGACTCCTGATACAACTCCCCAATATCCATTCATTCCTCATTCTCACTGGGTTTATAGTTATATGTAACTGTCACAGTGTCTGTCTGTCCCTTTCCCTTCTCTGCACTGCTGGTTCTGACTCCTGATACAACTCCCCAATATCCATTCATTCCTCATTCTCACTGGGTTTATAGTTATGTGTAACTGTCACTGTGTCTGTCCCTTTCCCTTCTCTGCACTGCTGGTTCTGACTCCTCATACAACTTCCCAATATCCATTCATTCCTCATTCTCACTGGGTTTATAGTTATGTGTAACTGTCACTGTGTCTGTCCGTCCCTTTCCCTTCTCTGCACTGCTGGTTCTGACTCCTGATACAACTTCCCAATATCCATTAATTCCTCATTCTCACTGGGTTTATAGTTATGTGTAACTGTCACTGTTTCTGTCTGTCCCTTTCCCTTCTCTGCACTGCTGGTTCCGACTCCTGATACAACTTCCCAATATCCATTCATTCCTCATTCTCACTGGGTTTATAGTTATGTGTAACTGTCACTGTGTCTGTCCGTTCCTTTCCCATCTCTGCACTGCTGGTTCTGACTCCTGATACAACTCCCCAATATCCATTAATTCCTCATTCTCACTGGGTTTATAGTTATGTGTAACTGTCACTGTTTCTGTCTGTCCCTTTCCCTTCTCTGCAGTGCTGGTTCTGACTCCTGATACAACTTCCCAATATCCATTCATTCCTCATTCTCATTGGGTTTAAAGTAATGTTGTAACTCTTACTGTGTGTTTCCCTTTCACTTCTCTACACTTGCTGGTCTGACTCCTGATAAAACTTCCCAATACCCATTCATTCCTCCTTTCTCCACTGGCGTTTATAGTTATGTGTAACTGTCACTGTGTCTGTCCCTTTCCCTTTCTGCACTGGTTCTGACTCCTGATTATGTGTAACTCTCACTGTGTCTGTCCCTTTCCCTTCTCTGCACTGCTGGTTCTGACTCCTGATACAACTTCCCAATATCAATTAATTCCTCATTCTCACTGGGTTTATAGTTAAGTGTAACTGTCACCGTGTCTCTCTGTCCCTTTATGTTCTCTGCACTGCTGGTTCTGACTCCTGATACAACTTCCCAATATCAATTCATTCCTCATTCTCACTGGGTTTATAGTTATGTGTAACTCTCACTGTGTCTGTCCCTTTCCCTTCTCTGCACTGCTGGTTCTGACTCCTGATACAACTTCCCAATATCAATTAATTCCTTTTTCTCACTGGGTTTATAGTTATGTGTAACTCTCACTGTTTCTGTCCCTTTAACTTCTCTGCACTGCTGGTTCTGACTCCTGACAAAATTTCCCAATACCCATTCATTCCTAATTCTCACTGGGTTTATAGTTATGTGTAACTGTCACTGTGTCTGTCTCTCACTTTCTCTTCTCTGCACTGCTGGTTCTGACTCCTGATACAACTCCCCAATATGCATTCATTCCTCATTCTCACTGGGTTTATAGTTACAGTATGTACTGCCCATCTAAGAGCAAACAAAGCCCATATAAACCTCACTCATCAAAAGGGTACACTTAGGGGTATATTTATCATGCTGTGTAAAAAGTGGAGTAAAACATCCCCGGTGATGTTGTTCATAGCAGCCAATCAGATGCTTTGATTTGGTTTTCTAGCTGTTGAAATCTAATTGCTTATTCGTTGCCCTGGGCTACATCACCGGTAATGCTTCTCTCCACTTTTTACACAGCATGATAACTATACCCCTTAACCTTTAACAGCAGCGCCTGCATTGTTATGTCAATGTGATGAGAGCTGCCTTCCCCCTAGGAAAGTGACAGTTGGTACAGTCCGTTGGTTGCCATTGTGGTGAGAGGTAAGTGTACATCTCCTCTGATAGATGTTTTGCCTAAAAACCCTTATTTTAGCTAAAAAAGAGGGGCAATAGTTGGGTGACTCCCCCCCCCCAGACTAGGGGATGTTGCTCCTGTCACTGGTTTTAGTGAATTTGGAGAATTTTCCACTAAAATGGGCTTGTTGTCCCCAGTACTGACAGGCTCCTAAGAGTTTTGCCCCTCTGCCCCCGGGTATCTGCCCTGCCCTTATGTACCAACCTGGGTACACAATAAGTACATACAATGTATATACTGCACATCTAAGGGCAAATAAAGCCCATAAAAATTTGTCATATGATGAGAGCTGCCTTCACTCTAGGAAAGTGACAGTTGGTAGAGTCCATTGGTTGCCATTGTGGGGAGAGGTAAGCAAGCATCTCTCCTGTAGTAGATGTTTTGCCTAAAAACCCTTATTTTAGCTAAAAAAGAGGGGCAATAGTTGGGTGACTCCCCCCCCCCAGACTAGGGGATGTTGCTCCTGTCAACGATTTTAGTGAATTGGGAGAATTTTCCCCTAAAATGGGCTTTGCAGGCGCCTTTACTCCCAGCGCTGGTTGGGAGACACAGACCCAGGGTTGGGCAGTACTGACAGGCTGCTAAGAGTTTTGCCCCTCTGCCCCCGGGTATCTGCCCTGCCCTTATGTACCAACCTTAATGTGTAACTGAATGTACTTGCACTTACCATGGACACAGGGCCTGATTTACTATTTCTTACTATTGCAGGGGGTAAATCTAAATCAGTGCTTCTGAAATTATGGTGATGCCCCTTAGGGGAATGGTAGCAGCCAATTACTGATTGGTTGCTATTGGCAACTGCAACTTGCATTTAGGCACCTATGTTAGTAAATTAGCCCTAGTACCAATTTAACCCCCTAGGTACCACATGGAATCCCGGCCTGAGTGTCAGTAAGCGTGAGATTTGGGGGGAACACTTTGAATGGGGCCCCTGATCCAATGTTGCACCTTAAAAGGGTAAATGCATTATCCGTGAAGCTGACTTGCCCTTTTTATTCCCGTCTCTATACAGATTGCTACAGTGTGTGACTGGTTAGCGACTTCGGCGCTTATCCACCTTTTTGGATACTGATTTTTTTTCTGGTTTCTCCTCAGTTCACCTTTTCCACCCTTAGTGAACGAGCCTAGAGGAGAGCCAGCGCCTATTGAGGGGGCCCCTTAGGGTTCCCCGGCCCTGGGCCGGCCGGCCGGCCCCCCCGGTCCATCTTTTTTTCCAGCACCTGGAGCTCCATTTGAGAGGTAATGTAGCAAATCCAGTTTATGATTTCTCCTACAGCAAGTCTCGCCCGCATGAAAAAATAAATTGTACATAGAACACAGTATTGGGAAATGCTAAAGTGATGTTTTTCATTTTGTCTTCATAGAAACAACATGTTCAAGCGGCTGAAGTGCTGTTTCTCTTGCTTCGGCAAGGTAAGGGCTTCATCTCTTTCTGCTGTAACAGGACATATTTCATTCTGTGGGAAACTTCATGGAGGGGCAAATGGAAAGGGAACACCTAATCACATGACCTGATAGACTGCCCGCAGCTCAGACTAAGGGGCATATTTCATATTTGTGTCTTTTTTGCATTTTTTTTCTACTTCGACTAAACTCACTAACTGCGGATGTTACCATATTTATTTAAAAAAATCTATTTATTAAAAATGTGATCAAAGATCGAAACAACACGAATACCTAAAATTCATCATTTTAACATTTTTTAATGGGTCGCAAAGCTCAAAAAATTAAGACTGGAATAGTTGGAATGTTTCACTATGACACTTCCCAGTGACTTCTACAGGATCTCGCCAGCAAATGTACCGGCAATGTACTTGTAAATTTATAATAATTAGTCCTCCGGCCCCAGCCAACCTCCAATCGCCTCTGATCCACCCCGTCACCTCCAATTCCCTCCCCCAACTTGCCTCCCTACCCTGCACTGCTAGGTTCACTTGATGTGGGCGGGGATATCATTACTCCGCCCCTATTTGCATCATGCCCCGTATCCTGGGTGCCGCCCCTAGCAAACATGCCCCCACCCTGGCCGGTATTAGACATAACAAAAGGTGGAAAGCCTAATTGTGCCCCCAACTATCACTAGTGCTGATTCCGCTTTAGTGTAGGGGATACACAGTGTCATACTTGTGTTTGCACCAAATCCCTCATGTGTCACTCAATACTCACTCCTCCATTTATTGCATTATAGTTTTCCTATTTGTGCATTTATTTTCTCTGATAAAACTTTTTTTCTTCATTACAGAGGAAACGAAAGCGGGCAGATAATCCCACCCCTGAATCTGCCATGGTAAGAACTGGGCAACATCATTTCCTAAACACCATTTTCCTAATTACTTGTGTTATCAAAGCCGTGTTATTTCCTTGCCTATAGATTTATATGCACAATAACCTTGATGAGGCTACACTATGTACATAGGGGCCCATTTACAGGTATGGGACCCATTATCCAGAATGCTCGGGACCTGGGGTCTTTCCGTAATTTGGATCTACTACCTAAAGATGGCTAACATTATTTAAACAGTAATTAAACCAAGTACAATTGTTTTGCCTCCAATAAGGATCAATTATATCTTAGTTGGGATCAAGTACAGGTACTGTTTTATTATTACAGAGAAAAGGGAATCATTTAACCATTAAATAAACCCAATAGGGCTGTTCTGCCCCCAATAAGGGGTAATTATATCTTAGTTGGGATCAAGTACAGGTACTGTTTTATTATTACAGAGAAAAGGGAATCATTTAACCATTAAATAAACCCAATAGGCCTGTTCTGCCCCAATAAGGGGTAATTATATCTTAGTTGGGATCAAGTACAGGTACTGTTTTATTATTACAGAGAAAAAGGAAATCATTTTTAAAAATATGAATTATTTGATTAAAATGGAGATGGCCATGCCGTAATTCGGAACTTTATGGATAATGGGTTTCCAGATAAGGGGTCCAATACCTGTACTTAGGTTTTCTGAGAAAATCTTGCGATTTTTTACGGTTTGTTTTTTTTGTCTCTAAACATTTAAGATAGTTTGGAGTATTTTCTCTAAAAATTTGTTGTTTATATGACTTTTTTTGACTGACAAAAAGTGCGCCAGGTTTAAGCTGGTACCATCGTTTGGATCTGGCAATGCCGTTTGCCACGTGAGTAATAAATAATTCAATAATAAAACACCAGTCCCTGAATATTAAATATAACTGATTTTCACTTCTTTCTAAAAAGCTGAGTTGATTTGATAACTTGACTTTTATCTCTTTACCAGGAACCACCAGAAATCCCTGGCAAAAACACCTGCCAAGTAAGTAGTAAAAAATAAACATACATGAAATGGTTTGGTTTTTGGAAGTTTAGTGAATTTGTTTTGTACAAGGACTTTTTTATATACTAAACTACAAGTATATACAAGTTATAGTAAGTTGATCGGGTAACTTTATTTCTCTTAGGAGGAGATCCCAGAGCCGATAATGGAGCCGGCGATAGAGAACTGCCGGGTAAGCAAAAGAGAGGGGAGAGTAGGGGCAAATAAAAATCACCCTATATTTTATACAAGACTGTATATTAGCTTCTTTATTACAACGTGGAACATCTTTCTCTTACCTTTTTTTAATCAGGAGACTCCAGGAATCCTAGACAAGGACATCTGTCAGGTAAGAAAAAATAATAGGGTCACAATAGAGAAAGATATTTTAAGAGAATATCAAATGCAGATTCACTTTGGGGGGGCAAATTGTTAGGCACCGCCTACTTCAGCGTTGGTGAGTCTGTCCCACCTCCTTATTATGCCCTGTGTTACACAGCAACATACACCTTCTATTTCTCATATATTTGTATCAAATAAGACTTTCCCACAACTCTTTGCTTTACTTTGAGCCATGAGAATTTTTTTTACAATCTTTTTTTCTGTCTTAAACAGGATGAAGAAGTGATTGGGCAGGAGAGCCCCGACACCGGCCCCTGCCACTCACAGGTAAGCAAAACACAGAAAGAAATCGCCAGCGCTCGGTCTAACCCACGCTGTAGTGTTGACCAGCTGCTAGAAACACACTATTGTGCCAGCGCTCGGTCCAACCCACAATCTGGAGTTGACCAGCTGCTATAAACGATAAAAAGCCATTAAATATACACAAAGAGAAAGAAAGTTTGCCAGCGCTTAGTTTGCCTTTAAAAATAATTTTTACAAAAAATGAGGTGTTAGTACCACACTTTGGCCAAAATATGTAAGCTCACGTGCCACGTCAAGGCCCCTCACTGTACGTGAGTCCTACACTGTCTAATGACTTTGAGTCTGTGATGCAATTCAAATAAAGTCCCCCAGAAAGCAATGTGACTGAGTATTAAGGCCTATTGCACCTACCTTTAGCTCAAAAAGGCTCTAGTGGGAAAGCAGGGAGCTTTTAAGCCCCAGCTCATTAGGTAAGGTAAGCAGGTAAGCAGGTAAGCAGAAAATAACATATGAATGAAAAAGATTTATTTTTATCGTCTTCTCTGCTGATCTGAGGTTTTCTTTCATAACCAGGAACCCTTGGAACAACATGGAGACCCTCCCATCAACACCTGTGAGGTACGGGGCAAAAAGTTTGCAGGGGTCCCAATGTGTTTTTATTTGAGCTACAGGGTTCATGAATAATATCTGTAAAGGATAATAATTATATTTACCTAACAGTCAGTATCTGTAACTTAGCGGTCTTCTATCTCGTATAAATTAGAAAATGAAAAAATGTGATTGGTTGCTATGATTACATCCACTCATACAATTTAACTCATAGGCTGCCACCACATGTGTAGATTCTCGGCCTGTGGATAAACACGGGCTGGGAATCCGACCCCATGTCCCTAAATGCTTCTTGATGTGCCGGCGCCCCGAGCCATTGCGCTGCCTTGGGTTCAGGCAAACAGAGTGGATTTTGGTGGGAAACTCCTGAGTATAGCTCCAGCCAACACAATGGCTCCAGGTGCAGACACGGCAATAAGCTTTTTGGGGTACAGGGGAAAGATATTCAGCCTGAGTTTATGCACAGGCCTAGAATCCACCAATCAAATGTGCAAATAAGGGAGCAGGGAGCCACTGGGGCTCTGTACTTACTAATGTTGCAAAACTGTATTTATATTTCCCAGGAGTCACCATTTCAAACTGGCCACGACACCGGCCAGGAAGAGAGCTCAGACGAGCAACTGAGCGAGGAGGAGGAGGACCTTGAGGAGGTTTGAGCTGAATTTTATATTTTTTCTCTCAATATATCATTAGACCATTTTAAACCTCCGAGCAGCCCCCAATCCCACCACATCATGGAAACTCTTATGTAGGCCCCATTCCACCCTTACCTGAATGTCACAAGTGCTCAGTGGGGCGGTGGGTCACCACTTTTTGCCTCCGTTACAGCCTCTCAGACCTTCCACATCTCTCATTGCCCTTCTAGAACATGCAGACTAAAGCCAAGATGCAGGAAGGCTTCACTATACATAGTCCTGCAATCAGAGCAATGAGGGGTATAAAAGAAAGGACACTGCAAAACATAACAAGCATCAACCCTGCCCCCAAACTCTGCTGTCTCCCCTTATTTATGGGCACAAACATATACATTTGGGTGTTGCAGTTCTACTTTAAGGTCGAGGGTTGGGTTCATATAACAACAAATAGGAGATATGACAGGAATCTGGCACTAACACCTGCCAGCCTGAAATCTCCAACAGAGAGCGAGTGGGCGCTCCGACCCAACGACTGCCCCGTGTCACATTCCTTGTGCCCCTGACTCATTTCCATTTTGGGTTTGGGGCTGTTTATTTACCTCTCTGCACTGATTAAATGTTTCCTATGGGGGGAAGGGCAACTACCAATACTCTGCACTGGGGCAGTAATCCACGGTGGCCAATAAGATGTTTGCTTTCATGGTTCTACCTGTAGCTGACTGAACAAAGGTATAGCTATATGGTTGCTATGGTTACTGCCCAGGTGCAGTTTTGCCCAGTGTTGATAAATGAGCCCAACTGTATCATGTGCTGGCCTCTGTGGCCATTTCACATTCCTGTGAGTAACGATCTGCCCTACAGATATCACTGCTGATTCCCTGGTGGCCAATGGGGGGTGAGGCACAAACGGCTGCTGTAGCGCTGGCTTACATATCCCCCTTACCAAATGGGTTTTCCCACTGGCGCCAGGTAACCAATACAAGAATGAAAGGTACCATCACAGGTTGCGGATATTCTGTAGCCCCAGCATTTTATATCTAAAGAACAAGTATTTGTCTGTAGTTTCTATCTTATTTAAACAATTTCTAAAATGTTTCTCTATTTTTTCAGCGCTCGACTGGAAGACTGTTCAGGGCAGTACCCTGCCAACATCTACCTTCCGTTGCCCTCCTCGACACCAGTCCCCTCCCTCCCACCCCTTCCTTCGACTCAAGCCCCGCCCTCCCACAACTTAGTTCCAGGCCCCCACTCTCCCACAACTTCGTTCCACACAAGCCCCCACCCGCCCCCCGCTTTGTTCCAAGCCCCCTCCCTCCCACCCCTTCCTACCAATCAAGCCCCGCCCTCCCACCACTTAGTTCCAGGCCCCCACTCTCCCACCCCTTCGTTCCACACAAGCCCCCACCCGCCCCCCGCTTTGTTCCAAGCCCCCTCCCTCCCACCCCTTCCTTCCAATCAAGCCCCACCCTCCCACCCCTTAGTTCCAGGTCCCCACTCTCCCACCCCTTCGTTCCACACAAGCCCCCACCCGCCCCCCGCTTTGTTCCAAGCCCCCTCCCTCCCACCCCTTCCTTCCAATCAAGCCCCACCCTCCAACCCCTTAGTTCCAGGCCCCCACTCTCCCACCCCTTCGTTCCACACAAGCCCCCACCCGCCCCCCGCTTTGTTCCAAGCCCCCTCCCTCCCACCCCTTTCTTCCAATTAAGCCCCACCCTCATGGTGGAGGTGGAGGAGGAGGAGATTTGGTTGTAACTACCAACACTCTGCACTGGGTAGGTAATAAACTGTGGCCAATCAGATGTTTGTTTTCATAGTTCTACCTGTATCTGACTGAACAAAGGTAATAGCTATATGGTTGCTATGGGTTACTGCCCAGGTGCAGTTTTGCCCAGTGTTGATAAATGAGCCCAACTGTATCATGTGCTGGCCTCTGTGGCCATTTCACATTCCTGTTAGTAACGATCTGCCCTACAGATATCACTGCTGATTCCCTGGTGGCCAATGGGGGGTGAGGCACAAACGGCTGCTGTAGCGCTGGCTTACATATCCCCCTTACCAAATGGGTTTTCCCACTGGGCAACAACTGGCGCCAGGTAAGCAATACAAGAATGAAAGGTACCATTACAGGTAGTGGATATTCTGTAGCCCCAGCATTTTATATCTAAAGTATTTGTCTGTAGTTTTTATCTTATTTAAACAATTTCTAAAATGTTTCTCTATTTTTTTCAGCGCTCGACTGGAAGACTGTTCAGGGCAGTATCCTGCCAACATCTACCTTCCGTTGCCCTCCTCGACACCAGTCCCCTCCCTCCCACCCCTTCCTTCCATACAAGCCCCGCCCTCCAACCCCTTAGTTCCAAGCCCCCGCCCTACCATCCCTTACTTCCAGGCCCCCACTCTACCACCACTTCCGCTAAATCCCCCGCCCGCCCGCCCCTTCCGCTAAATCCCCCGCCCGCCCGCCCCTTCCGCTAAATCCCCCGCCCGCCCGCCCCTTCCGCTAAATCCCCCGCCCGCCCGCCCCTTCCGCTAAATCCCCGCCCGCCCCTTCCGCTAAATCCCCCGCCCGCCCCTTCCGCTAAATCCCCCCCGCCCCTTCCGCTAAATCCCCCGCCCGCCCTTCCGCTAAATCCCCGCCCGCCCGCCCCTTCCGCTAAATCCCCCGCCCGCCCGCCCCTTCCGCTAAATCCCCCGCCCGCCCGCCCCTTCCGCTAAATCCCCCGCCCGCCCTTCCGCTAAATCCCCCGCCCGCCCGCCCCTTCCGCTAAATCCCCGCCCGCCCGCCCCTTCCGCTAAATCCCCGCCCGCCCGCCCCTTCCGCTAAATCCCCCGCCCGCCCCTTCCGCTAAATCCCCGCCCCTTCCGCTAAATCCCCCCCGCCCCTTCCGCTAAATCCCCCGCCCGCCCGCCCCTTCCGCTAAATCCCCCGCCCGCCCGCCCCTTCCGCTAAATCCCCCGCCCGCCCGCCCCTTCCGCTAAATCCCCGCCCTCCGCCCCTTCCGCTAAATCCCCCGCCCCCGCCCCTTCCGCTAAATCCCCCGCCCGCCCGCCCCTTCCGCTAAATCCCCCGCCCTTCCGCTAAATCCCCGCCCGCCCGCCCCTTCCACTAAATCCCCCGCCCGCCCGCCCCTTCCACTAAATCCCCGCCCGCCCGCCCCTTCCACTAAATCCCCGCCCGCCCGCCCCTTCCACTAAATCCCCCGCCGCCCGCCCACTAAATCCCGCCCGCCCGCCCCTTCCACTAAATCCCCCGCCCGCCCGCCCCTTCCAAATCCCCCGCCCGCCCGCCCGCCCGCCCGCCCCTTCCACTAAATCCCCGCCCGCCCGCCCCTTCACTAAATCCCCCGCCCGCCCGCCCGCCCCTTCCACTAAATCCCCCGCCCGCCCGCCCCTTCCACTAAATCCCCCGCCCGCCCTTCCACTAAATCCCCGCCCGCCCGCCCCTTCCACTAAATCCCCCGCCCGCCCCTTCCACTAAATCCCCCGCCCGCCCGCCCCTTCCACTAAATCCCCCGCCCGCCCGCCCGCCCCTTCCACTAAATCCCCGCCCGCCCGCCCCTTCCACTAAAATCCCCCGCCGCCCGCCCCTTCCACTAAATCCCCCGCCCGCCGCCCTTCCACTAAATCCCCCGCCCGCCCCTTCCACTAAATCCCCGCCCGCCCGCCCCTTCTCCCCCGCCCGCCCGCCCCTTCCACCCCCGCCGCCCGCCCCTTCCACTAATCCCCCGCCCGCCCCCCCTTCCACTAAATCCCCCGCCCGCCCGCCCTTCCACTGAATCCACCGCCCGCCCGCCCCTTCCACTTCCCCCGCCCGCTCCCCCCGCCCGCCCGCCCCTTCCACTGAATCCCCGCCCGCCCGCCCCTTCCACTGAATCCCCCGCCGCCCGCCCCTTCCACTGAATCCCCCGCCCGCCCCTTCCACTGAATCCACCCGCCCGCCCGCCCCTTCACTGATCCACCCGCCCGCCCGCCCCTTCCACTGAATCCACCCGCCGCCCGCCCCTTCCACTGAATCCACCCGCCCGGCCCGCCCCTTCCACTGAATCACCGCCGCCGCCCCTTCCACTGAATCCAACCCCGCCCGCCCGCCCCTTCCACTGAATCCACCCGCCGCCCGCCCCTTCCACTGAATCCACCCGCCCGCCCGCCCCTTCCACTGATCCACCCCGCCGCCCGCCCCTTCCACTGAATTCCACCCGCCCGGCCCGCCCCTTCCACTGAATCCACCCGCGCCCGCCCCTTCACTGAATCCACCGCCGCCCGCCCCTTCCACTGAATCCACCCGCCGCCGCCCCTTCCACTGAATCCACCCGCCCGCCCGCCGCCTTCACTGAATCACCCCGCCCGCCCGCCCCTTCCACTGAATCCACCCGCCCGCCCCCCTTCCACTGAATCCACCCGCCGCCCGCCCCTTCCACTGAATCACCGGCGCCCGCCCCTTCCACTGAATCACCGCCCGCCCGCCCCTTCCACTGAATCCACCCGCCCGCCCGCCCCTTCCACTGAATCCACCCGCCCGCCCGCCCCTTCCACTGAATCCACCCGCCCGCCGCCCCTTCCACTGAATCCACCGCCCTCCCGCCCTTCCACTGAATCCACCCGCCTCCCGCCCCTTCCACTGAATCCACCCGCCCTCCGCCCTTCCACTGAATCCACCCGCCCTCCCGCCCCTTCCACTGAATCCACCCGCCTCCCGCCCCTTCCACTGAATCCACCCGCCCTCCCGCCCCTTCCACTGAATCCACCCGCCTCCCCCCCCTTCCACTGAATCCACCCGCCCTCCCGCCCCTTCCACTGAATCCACCCGCCCTCCCGCCCCTTCCACTGAATCCACCCGCCCTCCCGCCCCTTCCACTGAATCCACCCGCCCTCCCGCCCCTTCCACTGAATCCACCCGCCCTCCCGCCCCTTCCACTAAATCCACCCGCCCTCCCGCCCTTCACTAAATCCACCCGCCCTCCCGTCCCTTCCACTAAATCCAACCGCCCTCGCCGCCCCTTCCATTAAATCCACCCGCCGCCCGCCCCTTCCATTAAATCCACCCGCCCGCCCGCCCTTCCATTAAATCCACCCCGCCCGCCCGCCCCTTCCATTAAATCCACCGCCCGCCCCCGCCCCTTCCATTAAATCCCCGCCCGCCCCTTCCATTAAATCCACCCGCCCGCCCGCCTCTTCCATTAAATCCACCCGCCACGGGCGGGGGATTTAGTGGAAGGGCGGCGGGCGGGTGGATTTAATGGAAGGGGCGGGCGGGCGGGGGATTTAGTGGAAGGGGCGGGCGGATTTAGTGGAAGGGTTTAGTGGAAGGGGCGGGCGGGCGGGGATTTAGTGGAAGGGGGGATTTAGTGGAAGGGGCGGGGGCGGGGGATTTAGCGGGAGGGCGGGGATTTAGTGGAAGGGGCGGGAGGGCGGGGGATTAGTGGAAGGGGCGGGCGGGCGGGGGATTTAGTGGAAGGGGCGGGCGGCGGGGGATTTAGTGGAAGGGGCGGGAGGGCGGGGGATTTAGTGGAAGGGGCGGGGGCGGGGGATTTAGTGGAAGGGGCGGGGGGCGGGGGATTTAGTGGAAGGGGCGGGAGGGCGGGGGATTTTAGTGGAAGGGGCGGGCGGGCGGGGGATTTAGTGGAAGGGCGGGCGGGCGGGATTTAGTGGAAGGGGCGGGCGGGCGGGGGATTTAGTGGAAGGGGCGGGCGGGCGGGCGGGGGATTTAGTGGAAGGGGCGGGCGGGCGGGGGATTTAGTGGAAGGGGCGGGGGCGGGGGATTTAGTGGAAGGGGCGGGCGGGCGGGGGGGATTTAGTGGAAGGGGCGGGCGGGGATTTAGTGGAAGGGGCGGGCGGGCGGGGGATTTAGTGGAAGGGGCGGGCGGGCGGGGGATTTAGTGGAAGGGGCGGGGGGCGGGGGATTTAGTGGAAGGGGCGGGAGGGCGGGGGATTTAGTGGAAGGGGCGGGCGGGGGGATTTAGTGGAAGGGGCGGGAGGGCGGGGGATTTAGTGGAAGGGGCGGGAGGGCGGGGGATTTAGTGGAAGGGGCGGGAGGGGGGATTTAGTGGAAGGGGCGGCGGGGGATTTAGTGGAAGGGGCGGGAGTGGCGGGGGATTTAGTGGAAGGGGCGGGAGGGCGGGGATTTAGTGGAAGGGGCGGGAGGGCGGGGATTTAGTGAAGGGGCGGGCGGGCGGGGGATTTAGTGGAAGGGCATTTAGTGGAAGGGGCGGGAGGGCGGGGGATTTAGTGGAAGGGCGGAGGCGGCGGGAGGGCGGGGGATTTAGTGGAAGGGGGGAGGGCGGGGGATTTAGTGGAAGGGGCGGGAGGGCGGGGATTTAGTGGAAGGGGCGGAGGGCGGGGGATTTAGTGGAAGGGCGGGAGGCGGGGATTTAGTGGAAGGGGCGAGGGCGGGATTTAGTGAAGAAGGGCGGGGGATCGGAGGGATTTAGTGGAAGGGGCGGGAGGGCGGGGGATTTAGTGGAAGGGGCGGAGCCCGGGCGGATTTAGTGGAAGGGCGGGCGGGCGGGGGGATTTAGTGGAAGGGGCGAATTTAGTGGAAGGGGCGGGCGGGGGATTTAGTGGAAGGGGCGGGCGGGCGGGGATTTAGTGGAAGGGGCGGGCGGGCGGGGGATTTAGTGGAAGGGCGCGGGGGATTTAGTTTTAGTGGAAGGGCGGCCATTTAGTGGATTCCATTTAGTGGAAGGGGCCGCCCGCCCCTTCCATTTCCGCCCGCCCGCCCCTTCCATTAATCCACCCGCCCGCCCGCCCCTTCCATTAAATCCACCCGCCCGCCCGCCCGCCCTTCCATTAAATCCACCCGCCCGCCCGCCCCTTCCATTAAATCCACCCGCCCGCCCGCCCCTTCCATTAAATCCACCCGCCCGCCCGCCCCTTCCATTTAATCCACCCGCCCGCCCGCCCCTTCCATTAAATCCACCCGCCCGCCCGCCCCTTCATTTAAATCCACCCGCCCGCCCGCCCCTTCCATTTAATCCACCCGCCCGCCCGCCCCTTCCATTTAATCCACCCGCCGCCCGCCCCTTCCATTTAATCCACCCGCCCGCCCGCCCCTTCCATTTAATCCACCCGCCCGCCCGCCCCTTCCATTTAATCCACCCGCCCGCCCCTTCCATTTAATCCACCCGCCCGCCCGCCCCTTCCATTTAATCCACCCGCCCGCCCGCCCTTCCATTTAATCCACCGCCCGCCCTTCCATTTAATCGCCCACCGCCCCTCCATTTAATCCACCCGCCCCCCCTTCCATTTAATCCACCCGCCCACCCGCCCCTTCCATTTAATCCACCCGCCCACCCGCCCCCCGCCCCTTCCATTTAATCCACCGCCCGCCCCTTCAACGAAAGCCCCCGCCATAACATATAAAGCCCGATCCAGGGAGTAAACCCGACTGCCGTTTCTAGGGGTCAGGAAGGAATTTTTACCCTCGGTACAAATTGGCCCAGTGCCAGGGATTTTTTGCCTTCCTCTGGATCACTGGCTTTTAGGAATGCCCAACCCCCACTTATCTACATCTAAATAAATCCTGTGCCCACCAACAGGTTTCCCCATAAACATGTCTCTGTGTTTTTCTTGAATCCCTATGGTGAATATTGGGGGGTCTCCTATGCCTCATTCTGCTTAAGGTGACCAATTGTGTAACGGGGTAATTAATACTGCTGGGGGGCTGATAAAAATGGCAGGTTGGGGTAAAACTGGGCGGTGTTGCTGACAGAGAGCTTTAGTTGAAAAATTAAAATGGGTTAAGATCTCTGCAGGGAGTTGAGTGGGTTCTGCTGAGGGACATAATTGGTTAATATGTACCTGATGGGGCTGAAAGATACAGGAGCCATAGATACAGATATGAGGGCACCCTACCTGCTATATAAGTATTCCTACTGAACTCTAATGCCAACACCATGTTAATGCCCACAGGGTACATAGCAGTATATACGCAGTGCCAACACCATGTATAATGCCCACAGGGCACACAGCCAGTATATACACAGTGCCAACACCATGTATAATGCCCACAGGGCACACAGCCAGTATATACGCAGTGCCAACACCATGTATAATGCCCACAGGGCACACAGCCAGTATATACGCAGTGTAAACACCATGTATAATGCCCACAGGGCACACAGCCAGTATATACGCAGTGTAAACACCATGTATAATGCCCACAGGGCACACAGCCAGTATATACGCAGTGCCAACACCATGTATTAAATGCCCACAGGGCACAACAGCCAGTATATACGCAGTGCCAACACCATGTATAATGCCCACAGGGCACAACAGCCAGTATATACGCAGTGTAAAAACCATGTATAATGCCCACAGGGCACACACAGCCAGTATATACGCTAGCAGTGCCAACACCATGTATAATGCCCACACCAGAGGCACAAAAAGCCCCCCCCCGCCCAATACATAGTGACTGTCTGTGGCACCTTACAGTCCCCCTGGCATTCCCAGTACCCAGAGGAACAAACAGCCCCCCCAGCCCAATAAATAGTGACTGTCTGTGGCACCTTACAGCCCCCCTGGCATTCCCAGTACCCAGAGGCACAAACAGCCCCCCCCCCAGCCAATAAATAGTGACTGTCTGTAGCACCTTTCAGCCCCCCTGGCATTCCCAGTACCCAGAGGAACAAACAGCCCCCCCCCAGCCCAATAAATAGTGACTGTCTGTGGCACCTTATAGCCCCCCTGGCATTCCCAGTACCCAGAGGCACAAACAGCCCCCCAGCCCAATAAATTGTGACTTTCTGTGGCACCATACAGCCCCCCTGGCATTCCCAGTACCCAGAGGAACAAACAGCCCCCCCAGCCCAATAAATAGTGACTGTCTGTGGCACCTTACAGCCCCCCTGGCATTCCCGTACCAGAGGCACAAACAGCCCCCCCCAGCCCAATAAATAGTGACTGTCTGTAGCACCTTTCAGCCCCCCTGGCATTCCCAGTACCCAGAGGCACAAACAGCCCCCCCAGCCCAATAAATAGTGACTGTCTGTGGCACCTTACAGCCCCCCTGGCATTCCCAGTACCCAGAGGCAAAAACAGCCAACCCAGCCCAATAAATAGTGACTGTCTGTTGCACCTTACAGCCCCCCTGGCATTCCCAGTACCCAGAGGCACAAACAGCCCCCCCAGCCCAATAAATAGAGACTGTCTGTGGCACCTTACAGCCCCCCTGGCTTTCCCAGTACCCAGAGGAACAAACAGCCCCCCCCATGCCCAATAAATAGTGACTGTCTGTGGCACCTTACAGCCCCCCTGGCATTCCCAGTACCCAGAGGAACAAAAAGCCCCCCCCCCAGTCCAATAAAGAGTGACTGTCTCTGGCACCTTACAGCCCCCATGGCATTCCCAGTACCCAGAGGCACAAAAAGCCCCCCCCCCAGTCCAATAAAGAGTGACTGTCTCTGGCACCTTACAGCCCCCTGGCATTCCCAGTACCAGAGGCACAAACAGCCCTCCCAGTCCAATAAATAGTGACTGTCTCTGGCACCTTACAGCCCCCCTGGCATTCCCAGTACCCAGAGGCACAAACAGCCCTCCCAGTCCAATAAATAGTGACTGTCTCTGGCACCTTACAGCCCCCCTGGCATTCCCAGTACCCAGAGACACAAACAGCCCCCCCAGCCCAATAAATAGTGACTGTCTGTAGCACCTTACAGCCCCCTGGCATTCCCAGTACCCAGAGGCACAAAAAGCCCCCCCAGCCCAATAAATAGTGACTGTCTGTGGCACCTTACAGCCCCCCTGGCATTCCTAGTACCCAGAGGCACAAACAGCCCCCCCCAGCCCAATACATATTGACTGTCTGTGGCACTTTACAGCCCCCTGGCATTCCCAGTACCCAGAGGCACAAACAGCCCCCCCAGCCCAATACATATTGACTGTATGTAGCACCTTACAGCCCCCCTGGCATTCCCAGTACCCAGGGGAAAAAAACAGACCCCCAGCCCAATAAATAGTGACTGTCTGTGGCACCTTACAGCCCCCTGGCATTCCCAGTACCCAGAGGCACAAACAGCCCCCCCAGCCAAATAAATAGAGACTGTCTGTGGCACCTTACAGCCCCCCTGGCATTCCCAGTACCCAGAGGAACAAACAGCCCCCCCCCAGGCCCAATAAATAGTGACTGTCTGTGGCAGCTTACAGCCCCCCTGGCTTTCCCAGTACCCAGAGGAACAAACAGCCCCCCCCAGGCCCAATAAATAGTGACTGTCTGTGGCACCTTACAGCCCCCCTGGTATTCCCAGTACCCAGAGGCAAAAACAGCCCCCCCAGTCCAATAAATAGTGACTGTCTGTGGCACCTTACAGCCCCCCTGGCATTCCCAGT